>NC_134704.1:27077500-27162310 GCF_043290135.1 Rhipicephalus microplus | reverse complement strand
TATACTCAGCTCAAATGCATTCGCTAGCAGTTTATCTCACATCCATAGCACCATGGTGCTGTGGATGGCACTGCAAATCCAAAACTTAGAAAGTATGTCCCATTTCAGAAAACTGTTGCAAGGTATGAAAATGATGCTTCAAAGCCTTTTTCATAACCTGGTGCACAGTCTCATTTCCTAATATTTTTTAACTGCACACGTATCTGAGCACTTCTGCAACTCCTTAAAAGGGAAAGATATTATGCATTTGTAGCACGAAGCTCAACCGAAATCCTCGTGTATCTTTTAGGATGAAAGCTTTGTTCTGTCCATGGAAATGTTGAGGAATCCATGAAAGTTTTTTTGTAGCTTGGTGCTACAAATGTGTGGTTGTCCATTTTTGTTTTTGTAACAGTAACCGTCTTGCCACATTGCAAGAGCCCATAAAACTGATTAACATCATCTTCAGCATTTTTATTCATATTACTGTAATCGTGAACCTGACTACACGTTTTGCAGTGCTGTGACCTTGTGCAATGTTGTACCGCAGATGCAAGTAAGTCTATAGGGTTTACCGTCATTAAAATGCCTTATGAAAATTTTATAGGTGCAGCTGGAATTCAGGTTGCTTACCAAAGTGCCCATAATGGAGAAACTGGAAGAATTCTTGGGGCCTGCTTCAGGAAAAATAGTAAAAATAGCCAGACAGAAACGTCACATGCAAAAGTTTCTGGAAGACCTCGATGCTGTTCTTGTCGATGCCTCTGAAGATGCATCCGAGGGTAATTTCAAACATTTCTACGCTAACATTACCACCTTTCTTTGTATCTAGCTTCCAGTAGCGCCATTCTTCCGATTTTACGTCAAGCAAATTGGGTGCTGTAAAATTGAATGTATTAGGCAAGATTTGTTTGCACAGTTCTACATTGGTTGACTCAGAGCATGCGTTCGATTAGTCTATCACTATATGCACTTGTTTTGAAAATGCAATGTCACACTCCTAGAAACTGGCATTAAGTGCCAACGACGTGATTACAGGTAGCTATTACAGAGATAAATTTATTTCAAGAGCTCATGTACAGAAGCAATAAAAATTGCTTAAATATCTCAGCTGCTGAAGATCTTAAACTGCCTCTATTTGTGCAATACATTCACCACTGCTTGAACTTCTCAGCTAAAGCTAGGTTGAAATACAGTTCATTCTGTGCTCAAACCAATAAAATAAAATTTAAGAAAATAAGTTTTGTTCAATGATGGAACCAAAACTGAAGCACAGATGAGCACAAGCAAAAGACCAGAATGTTGGAAACAAAGATTACAGAAGAGGCAAAGTTCTGTATTTGTTGTGTGCCATGTGCGTTTAATTGCAAGCACAGCCTGCACGCCCACACAACGAAGTTGGTTGGTGGTCGATATAATGATGCTCACTTATTCTTGACGAAGTAGGGCAGTGACGCTCTTCCGTGTTTTAGTATCGCGGCTGAATGTGGGTGAATTTCATTTCTTCTCAAATATTACTAGAGGTCGGTTTTTGAAAATTTCTAAACTGCAATGGGATTTTTGCATGAATGAATTCAATACTCCCATTTCACAAAATGCCTACCTCCACTAATAAAAAAAGGTAATTTAACATTCTTACATACAGTTCAAAGTGATTTCTTTAGTCTTTTTAAAGGGGTCGTAGCAGGCAAGATGGGTGCCACTGTGTTTTCCAATACTTTTCTTGAGTTTTCAATTTATTTCTGTGCATTCTACATTTGGCAATGGCAAGGATTAAAATTCGTGCCAAAATTTTTTTCACATCTGAAAGCACGAAGATGTAAACTGCATCTTCTAAAGGTACGATAAAAATTTTGTTATATTATGTCTTGCAGTGCTATCCCCAATGGGAATTAGGTTCTGCTGCTTAAACACCATAGCAATACACAAACTAGTTGTGTAGTAATGTAGATGTAAGTAAGCACGTCTACTCCTTCTCACTTCACATTAGGTATCCAGCTGGTCTGTGGTGCACGTGACTGTGAATTTCGCTTGGCTGGGTGACCCTGCATACTTCCTAAGTTTGAGTGTAGTTACCATGACTACCCCATAAAAGATAGTCAGTCATGTACACCATTACAGCCTCTATGTTTCTAGTGAGTTGCTAAAATGGCAGTTTGAATCCAGCTTGTAGCTTTTGCATTTAAGTACTTTTTGAAACAGTGCAACTCACGGTTTTTTCAGAGGTGATGCTCACTGCTGCTATTTGTGTCCTTCCGGCAATGGTGAAGGAAAGAATGGATGCTTTCATCTGCAAATTTGTGAGTATAATTCATAGTTTGTATATTACTTTCCCTGTGAACTGCAGTTGTGAAGTTGCCATCTGTGATAAATGTTTGCTATATCTTTTGCAAGTGAATTGTTGAAAAGCCTTTCAACCAGCCATGTCCAAGACGACTTTCACGTACCATTTATGCATAGGTTACCCAGTACAGTAGAAGCCCGCCATAATGTAGCCCGCTCGGAGGCTACATCACTGTCAGCCACTCTTTGCATTGTTTTTATAGGATTCAATGAATCGGTATCTCCACTGTTTGAAATGCCATGAACTGGCACTCCAAGCTGACCAGAGTGGGCACGTTGATTTTTTATGCAGCCCGAACTGGCTTAAGGATGCATTCAGTGATGTGATGTTGTGTATCGCGAGCCATGATATGGTTTTTATTCGTGTCACCATAAGCATAGATCTTAGAACCTGTGTAATGCTATGTAAGCACGGCATCTGTGCCACCGTCGTCATCCCCAGCCTATTTTTGTGTCTTCTGCAGAATGAAGACCGCTCTAAAATTATCTCCAATTTACCCTTTCTTGAGCAAGCCGATTCAGTTTCATCCCTGTGAGCTCCCTAATTCTGTCGCTCTAGGTGATTCCCTGCCTTCTCGGCTTTTCCTCTTTTTTTTTTTGCATTCATTCTGCTTCTCTTGCCCCCAGTTGTTTGTTTTACTCTTTGTATGGCCGCACCAAGTTTATTTCTTTCAACCTGCAGTACCCGACTGTCTCACCCAATCTGGTGTTTTCTAATAGCTTAATGTTTTACCAACCATTTCCTGTTTCATGGTATGGTACATGGTCCTTAAAGGGATACTGAACAAATTTTTGGCCACCAAGATATTCAATCAAATTGGAAGTGGGGTCCTCAAAGTGATCGGGACAACCTTCATTCCAGGCAGAAACTACAGGGAAATAATGAATTTAATGCGTTTTTAACAAACTACTACCGCATCCAGCAGCCACGCCGTTCACTACAGGAGGTGATGTTTCGTGACGTCATACCCACCCGAGATGGGCACACTAACAATGCGGGCCCTCTACTCGCTCATCTCCCCCTGCGGTTCCTAGAACCGGTATGAACAGCAGCGGTTGCAAACAGTTCTCCCCGCCGAGGCCAAGTAGCTAGGCAAAGCATCAGTGCTTTTGGGAAAGAGTGAGAGAAGAGGACAGGAACTCGTGCGCCCTGCATGTTTCTCGGCGAATGTGATGGCATGGTTTCCACTCGCACACAGACGCCACGGGTTGACAATTCATGAAAAATACAGGCAACTGTTCAAAAATATGGGAAATCAACTGTTTATCAGAACAGTCACATCTTCTGATTATAATCACGAATTTTAGTCAGTTTTCCAATTTTTGTTCAGTATTTCTCTAATTTTTATTAAGTTTCCCTGTTAGGCTCTAAGCCCAGATTACTTGTTGATCTGGTGGTACGTAGAGGTTTGCATACTTTTCATTTGAGGAACAGTGGCTGATTCCCTGTCATGATTTGAGAATGCATGCTTTATGCACTTCTGCCCATTTTTAATTTTGATTAATTTTTTTTCATAAATAGGCTCCCCTTATAGGTTTACATACGCTTGTGCAGACTCCAGGGTAGGCAGCCAATAATGAACTCTTTTTTTCTTTACTATTAGCTTTGTTGATGGCATATTCCTTTTTAGGCATAATTTTGTAGTTCTTGATATATATAGTCAATCTTTTTTTTCAATTCACTGCCATGTGTTAGCTCACATAGTTCTAAAGTGTTTTTTGTGCAAGGTTTTTGCAAATTAAGGGCACCTAGGCCAGAAACTGCATGGTCTTATCGCACTCAGTTTACTTGTGGGTTGTTTCTGTTGTCATGCTAGCATGCCATGCCTGCTCAATTTTTTTATGCCTTCAATGGAATCTCTTACAATAACATTTTCATCGATAATGCAGTTCTAAATGGAGTTCTAATGCAGTTCGATAATGCAGTTCTAAAAGACAATCTAAATATGATTGTATGTGCCAGTACCCCTATATATAGCCAAACAAATTGGAGTCATGTAGCTTTGTTATATTTTGCGTAACTGATTGCCAAATTCGAAAAAAGCAGCAGAGCAAGTAAGCGTGGCACCCCACCTCTCCGTCATTATTAATTTACTGTGCTTCGAACAATTTTTTTTACAGCAAAACCAATTGCGGATCTCTTCTTTCCACTGATCAAACAACAATATAAAATTCTGAAAAAAATTTAAGAGGTCGACCAGCCATGGTTTGTTCAATCTTACGTGGAATCACACCTTTTTCTTTTTTTTTTTTCAGAACGAATTATTGGGTTGTGTGTAAACAAGACCAGTCACTAAACTGTGGATAAGCCTGTAGCCTTAGTGCGAATGCTTTATGAATTATTAAGAATGTTCCTTCTAGTTTGGAAGCATGCTTTGCAAATTAATTTCAGTTTCATTTATTTGTCAGTGTGCCGTAAAACATTACGTTTTATCTGTTCCTACATAAAGGAGCTGTTGTAATAATGAAGCAACAAGTTTTTTGTTGAAGTGTGCTTTTTTATTTTTGTAGGACCCCACAAAGACGCACTACGTGCCCACAGTCACATTCATGGGAAATGTGTTGACATCTGATGCATTTGCTGTGAGGCTGGAGGACATCGAAATTGCAGAGAAGAGCCTCTTGGCAGCAATTTCCACCCAGATGGCACTATACTGGGCTACCAATATAGTTTTTGATAAAAAAGCTCAACGAACGTTTGACGTTCTATCCCGCGCTCTTAAAGTGAAGAGTGGCCTACGGCCAACACCACTAGTCAGCGTAACACTGACCACCCTGAGCCATTAATGAATAAAGTTTTTTGAACGAATAGATGTGGATTTCTTATCTCTCCTGGAGCCTCTGTGCCAGACATGGCGCAACCTAATGAAAATCATGTTCTTGAAAACTTTTTTTCATTTGCCGCTGGGAGAGCTTGACGGCTGGTTTCTTAAAGAGCACTCGCACAAGTAATGAACTACATTGAGAGACATCGATCATGAGCAACTGCATGCGACTCTGATGAGGAACGTTGTGAAAGAGTAACCATTGCTCTCATTGGCGTGGAATATCCATTCTTCCCTGCGGGACTAATGGGAAAGAGTAACAATTGCTCCAATTAAGAGCACTCAGAGAGAGCAAGTGTTACTCCTGTGAGAGTATTCACAGAGCATATTACTCCTTGTAAAGAATAACCATCGCTCCCCGGGGAGTATTGATAAAGACTATCTGTTACTCCATCAGGGGCATACGGAAGGACTAAGCGTCACTCCCATAGGAGCATTGACAGAGAGTATCCATTGCTCCTTCTAAAGAGTAACCATCACTCCCCTGGGAGTATTGAAAAGGACTATCTGTTCCTCCATTGGAAAGAGTGTCACTCCCATAGGAGCATTGACCAAGAGCATCCGTTCCTCCTTGAGGAGTTTAGGAAGGGAGCAATGGATGCTCTCATGCGGTGTAATTGCAAAGAGAACTGTTGCTCCCCTGAGAGTATTAAAGAAGACTATCTGTTCCTCCTTTCAGGAGTATTGGGAAAGAGTAACCGTCACTCCTGTGGGAGTATCAAATAAGACTATCCGTTACACCTTTGAGGAGTATTGAGCAAGAGTAACCATTGCTCCCATGGGAGTAGTGACAGAGCATCAGTTGCTCCAGTCAGTTACTCTCTGAAAGAGCAACTGAAATTGGGGAGTAACGGTTCCTCCCGTCGCAGTTACTCCCGAAATGGTGCAATGGGTGTGGCAAGTCAGTTACTCCTCTAAAGGAGTAACCTCGACCCCCCTTTTCCTCCTTTACTTTTTAGAGTGTACAAGATGTTAAATCATCATACCTTGACGCTTGATATGATGCACTCTTGTGTTAAGAAAAAGTGGGTAACGATTTACAGTACTATACTGTCGGTGGCGGCGTAGCTGGCGCGAAACCTGGTGCCGGCTAGTGTGAAGATATGAGGGTGAATCGAAATGCGACCCTTTTAGTTGTGCCGTTAACATCTGTATTTGTATGCGCTTTTTTCCAGTGAACAATGTTCCCATTATCGTGGGCTTGTCGACAATCAGCCGTTTCTGATGTGGCAATCTGATCTTTCATCGAGGTCGGCAGTCCTTTCCCATTACCACATTTCATCGTTGCATTTATGGTTCTAGCATGACCGTCGATTTCACCTGTAGGAACTGCAGACGTGTTGCGCTGATAAGCGCGTGGATGAAGGTCTAATCAACTGCCGGAAGGTAAGAAGCAAAGAGTGTGTGAAGCAAAAGACATATATATATATATGTCTGGATATATGTCTGTATGGATCCTGATGAAGGCCAGACTCTAGGCCGAAACGTCGAAATAAACCACGTTGTGACCGCTCACGGAGGATCTACTGGACTATATATATATATATATGTATATATATATATATATATATATATATATATATATATATATATATATATATATATATATATATATACAAGAAAGAGACCACGATACTTCACGGAAGTGTCTTAACGTTTTCAGCTGGTGGGCCAGCCTTCGTCAGAGTAATGTGACAAGAATTCATACATGGCCTTCAAAGCTCGTTTCAATAACAGGTCAGCACCATGTGCGCTAGTTAGCATTACAATGCGCATAATAAAATCTCACGTGCTTCAAACAAAGAAAAAAAGAAGAAAGAGAAAAAAAGGGGGAAAAAGCAGAAGGGCACACACATACTGAAGACACGGTTCAAGATTCCCTTGCATGTACTGTGACGTGGTACCATGCTTAGTTAAAAAATGTAGGAGCGCAGTGGTGTAATGACATTGCTTAGAAGTATAAGGAAAAATGACCTGTCTTTAACTAGATTACGAGCGATGATGCACTGGTTTCATATTGTACCGCTTGAATCACGCCTTCTAGGTTTGCCCCCTTTTTTAATTTATCTTCAATGATTTCACAGTAGATTCCATTGTACGTTCGCATATCACTAAGATAGTGAAAGAACCAAAAGGATGAGGGCCACTATGTTTTACCAACAATTTTCGGACTCGTCATAACCACCGGAGCCTTTGTGTTGAGCGCTCTATGTTTTGAGAATGAAGCGTGTAGTAGACGGGCATCCAACAGGCGGTGCATGAGCAAAGCCTAATCCGGAGCCCAAATATGCACCAGCCCTTACACTGAACCATAGACTCTAAAGATTCCGGACACGGAGACGGCCAAAATTCATCGGCCACCATACAGGGAGCATCTATAAAACACGCCTGTTCGCTCACAATCGTTCGCGACCAATCCGGGCGGCGCCATTGTTTCTCGAGAACCATTGCGAGGACGCCATCTTCACCGAGTAAAAGACGCTGCATTGTGCGCAATAGACGAGGATCAATGGCGTTGCTCGACTAAAGGCGATCTCCCGCTCTCGCCAGCTTCGACACACAAAGCTCAGGTGAGAGCGGGAAAAGGAAGCTTTGTAGTGAGCTTGGATCGTTCAAAGTGGCTGTCGCTGGGCGACCAATCCCAGCATCGAGTGAAGCGCGCTATAACAAACTCTTGGGAACCGGGGCACTCCAGTGTGAAAGATTAGGTCGCCCACTCTACGCAAAGAACAACAGCCGGGTTTTCTGAGAAGGAAGACTGAACACCACTTGTGTGAAATTTCAGAGTTCTTTTTTTTCTTCTCTCAAATGATCAATATTTGCTCGAACTACGCCTGTGGCTGTTGTGTAACCGGGAAAGACAATTCGCGACGCAGCGTTACTGGGTGTTCGCCGACAAAAATAGCCCATTTTTTTGTAGTAATTTGTTGCTCCGTCTTGTCTGGGAAGTATTACTACATAGGTGCCAAGGCGTTGCTCCGCTGAGGTGCTAGTTGTAATACACAGGCTCAGAGATGTTGTCACATTGTGTGTTTTAGGAGCGAAGCTCCTTAAGGCGTGGGCTGTGCGTCCCCTGTATGTAGCCACCTCTCGTGGCTACATACAGGGGACTACATACAGTGGCTACATATAGTGGCTAGCGTAGTATTACGCTAGCCACCGCCCGATCTAAAGGGTACAGCCATATCCATCCGTCCATCCGTCCATCCATCCATCCATCCATCCATCCATCCATCCATCCATCCATCCATCCATCCATCCATCCATCCATCCATCCATCCGTCCGCCCGCCCGCCCGCCCGCCCGTCCGTCCGTCCGTCCGTCCGTCCGTCCGTCCGTCCGTCCATCCGTCCGTCCATCCATCCATCCGTCCATCCGTCCGTCCGTCCATCCATCCGTCCATCCATCCGTCCGTCCGTCCGTCCGTCCGTCCGTCCGTCCGTCCGTCCGTCCGTCCGTCCGTCCAAAAGATGCAAGATGTTATAAACTAGACGGCGGTACGTGTAGTTGATTATGAAAGATGCGAGGTGTTATAAAATAGGAATGATGCCACATATGGCGCGTGTCATCGTTCGATATAGTGTGGCGACGTACGCTAGGGGGAGCGTTGCAATAAAATCGAGTGGGCAAAATGTACGGAGGATTCATGGTTTACCAGGTTTACCTCCGGAGCTTCGCCCACTCATCATCATTCACTTCGTGGATATGGCGGCATTTTTTTCAAACTTTTCTTTTATCTGATACTGCAGGGACCTCCAGAACTGATTAGGCTGCTTATCGCCATACTCACGCTGCTAGGAATTAAGTAAAAAAAACGACATCTGAAAACACTAAGGTCACATCTGAAACACATCTGAAAACACTTACAGCCTCACTGCATTACAGACTTGAAAGTACGAATGTAAAAGTATGTAAAATCATGTCAAACATCGCGATTTAAATGGCAACGTGTTGGAAACGAATGTAAATATCACCGTATATATTGCGCCCTGTATGAAATAAGTTCCCGCAAAAAATAGAGTATTGATTATTTTTTGCCTTTTTTCACATCGTAAATACGGGCGTAAATTCGGGACTATATTTAGAGCGAACGCTTAGCTTCATCTGCCAAGAAAGTTGTCCCGAAGTAAAGCACCAGTGTTAATAGAATGCCTATTATGGGCAGGCTTATCTTTTATGATGATTTAAAGCATTATACTGTTGGATTCTATTTTTGCGAACGGCACAGTTACTAGTATTTTGCTATTGGTCTTTTGGAAGCGGTTTGCGCAACGGTGACCTTATTTACGAAAACACCATCTCACTCTTAATTGAAAACGTTTACTGAATGTGTCGCTGCTGACATTGCTCTGTACTTAGTGTTTATTTATTGGTCGTGACGCTGTATTTATCAATAACGATGGTTTTCCTGCGTGCATTTCAATGACCCACATTAGACGCTTATCGAACCAGAATCTGCCCCGAGTAGCTCATTTTATTTGCCTATTATTATCTTCTTTATTGATTCATTGGCATTGAATAATTAGGTAGAGAATCCGACTTTTTTTTCTTTTCAAAGCCTGCCCTTTGCCCTAGCAAATTGTGGCATAAAAATACACATGCAAATTTGCCTTTAGTTTTCTTGTCATCTAATTTCTTGTCGTTGTTGATCGATATAAGTTGTCGCTAAGAGTTTTCTAAACAAAACACAATAAAAAATGTCAGCACACGTCAGCTGCCTACGGCAAACGCCGCCCAATTTTCGAAAACAACGCTGCCGAGACGCTCGTGACAAGTGAACCAATAAATCAATATTGGTTTTTCACTTTTTTTTGAAGTTGGCTTCACCATTAACACGAATGCATAACAGAAAAGCAAGAGTGCCAGTATAAACAACAGCGTACTTGTTGATGCTTTTCCTGGTGCGGCTCTCTCACGGCAAATGCAATTAGCAAAAAGAAACAGGCAGGTAAAAAGGGAAATGAAATTACAGCTTTGAAAAATCGGTGGGGCTAATTTATTGTGGCAACGCGTAAGCTGACGTCATCCGGGAGAGCGTACTTATCTCCGAATTGGAACTTCAGGAACGCGGATTTTTTTAGCAGGAAAAAAGAAACGAATCGGCAGAACTAAAGCAGCCAACCGTAAAATGCACACTCACATTATAACTTGCTTCCGAGGTTGAGCGAGCGAGCTAGGGCTCGCTAAAAAGAAAAAAAAGAACAATAACCGATAGTAGTTCGAGCAAGGTTATCCCAACGGTATGACACGCCTTCGACATCTTCAAAACTTTCGTCGGAGGGGGTCTGATACACCAGGCGGCGCGCGAAATTCAGGGAGAACCTCCGACAAAGCTTATTGGGCATCGACTCGACTTTTAACAGATCCCGGAATATCGTAACGCTCTGGCGGGCTCGGCGCGTTAATCTCGAAAATTGGCCGGAGGGCGGCTGGGTCCCCGGTTTTTCTCCACCGCCTCGCGCTCTCTCGTTCAATCGCGACTCCACCTGGGCGATTTTCGGGGCTGGGGACGGGCCAGAGGTATTAATTAGACGCCGAGAGTTCCCCGAGTCGAGTTCCGTTTGGTACACAAATCAGATTGGCTTTCTCAGTTGCAACGACAGTAACAGAGAGGGGGAGAGAGAGAGCGTGTTTGTGAAACGGGACAAGTCAGGCGGAGGAGGGGATCAGAGAAATCGCCTCGCAGTTTCGCAACAAGCTGACGCGCTTCGCGGAGTCGAAAGTTAGCGCTCTCCTTGACGTCCTTTCCGGCGTGGCGGCCGCCCCGCTAATGCATGCAGAAGACCTCCGGGGCGCACACTGAAAGCAACTAAGGCAGGCCGAATGGGCTCCGTCTCGGATGGCGCGTGGGCCGGCTAATGCGCTCTCCGAAACCCGATCCCCCGGAGTCCTCCGCCGGTCAACCCAGCCGAAAACGGGACGCACCGGCGTAGCGGCAAACTCGCGCCTCCATTGTCGCCACTTTAGCTGAAAAAGAGTGTTTGCATGCAGATTCCTTTCATCTACGCACACTGCCACAGTGGTTCCTCTTTTACATCTTATTTGCTCCCCTCCTTTCGCCCGGGCCGAAATGTGGCAACGTTGAGTGAGTACGGCTGCATAACCTAGGCTTTCTAAGAACAGGAAAGAAAGCGTCTGTCGCCAGCGAGGGCCTGGGTTAATTCTGTGCGGCGACTGCGCCGAAATTGCGCCCAGCGCAGCCGGACGTGCGGCTCGGCATCCCAGCGAGTTATATGGCTAATGAGCGCATTCTTCGTTCACGTCGTCTTGCGCTAACTTCGTGCTACAAATAAGGAGATTGGAGGGTGGCCGGAGCAACGAGTTCCTTCGCGCACAACGTTTCGTAAACGTGACTCATTTGCGACGGTGACTATACTGAAAAGCTGAGTCAGTGCTCGACGTAGCTGAATTCGAAGCTGGCGAGTGATGGAGTGAATTGGCTCAAGAAATGGAGAGATACAGAGCAGATGCTGAAAGAATACTAATGTGTGCCAATATTTAAATGAACGCCAACGTCTTGTTCATTATCACCGCCATCTAATATATTGCCGCGACAGGTTGGCCACGTTCAAGTAGCCCGCCGCAATCATCGCCGCAATCATCAAGTAGCCCGCCTGAGCATCGCTACAATATGAGCGCTGTCGAATTTTTTTTTTCAGTAATCGGTGACGTCGAAGTACTTTACGCAATTAGGGGGGGCGTGTGCTCTTTGAAACGCTCGCCTATTAACGCAAGCTGCTGCACATAACTGACTGCCATACGGAGCCACGGTCGCGCAAAGAGAAAGCATTTGGGAGGCCGGCGCGGTCTTCCGTTCTAACATATAGGTTCCGCGCGCGCCGCGTTCTGCGACACTTCGGCCAACGGACTCGAAGTGCGGCGGCTTTAGAAATCTGAGGAATCTGAAACGGACCCCCCCCCCCCCCCCTGCCACCGCGCCATCCGGATCGATTTTTGGCCATCGCTTTCCAAAGCGTCGCAACTGGTCTTCGCACGAGGCTGGTGCAGCTGCCACAGGCCACGCGAGGCGGAGAGTAAACGGCGCGCACCGCAGCCAACCGGAACCGCGGGATTTCTTCCTCCCAGCAGGACGAATGCTCGGCGTTTGGGAGAAGCGTTGCGTGCGTGGCTTCAATGCGTGCGTCAGTGGAGCACCGTACGCTAGCGCGCGGTGCGGCGTTTTTTGTTTGTGTTCGGAGGAGAGGTGGTGGCGAGGGCGACCCAATCGCTCAGCCATCAGCGTGCTTTGAAACGGTGCCGCTTCTCTCTGCGAAATCCGAGTGTGTGGCGGCATGTGCGGCAGCCTCGTTCCCCAAAAGCGGCAGACGGACCGAGAGGAGAGCTCCGTGGCTCGGTGCCCGTTTTGGCTGCCTTCATGCAAATCGGCTGCAGCCACCGTTTCCCTCTCACTTTTATTTATGTCTCTTCTTTTTCGCTTTCTCGTAGCTATACATCTCTCGCACGTACCACTGTTTCTCGCAAGATAGAAGGGCACAGAAAACAAGAAAAAAAAAAGAAAACAAGACTCGATCGTTTTCGGGAACGTTCTCTTCGCCGCATCGGTGTTCACTTCTTAGAAACCCCGTCGATCGGAAGTGAGGGCTGCTCGCATCGCGCCATGTTCTCACGATTGGTGCTTCTCTGTTTTGTTCTCTTTACGTTCACCTTGTTTGCCAATGCGCCCGCGTTCTTGCATCGAATTCGTGTCGCAAGCTCTGAGATGAACTTAGAGCAAGCGGTACATAACAAAAAAAAAAAAGAAAAAACCTACTCCTTACGAGGCACACTTCAGATATTTGATGGCTTGTACGCTACGCACATAAGCGCTATTGCAGTGAACATACTCGCGTGGAGGTAAGCTGATTTGTTTGTGAGTGTTTTACACGAGGAAACAAGCCTGTCGGAGGAAGAAAGCGTTCTAGTCGATCGTTACGGCTTCCGATAGAGCGCGCAGGCAAAAGAACGATTATAATCTGAAGGTGGCACGAAACTGTAGGCGTAGTTTGCCCCCTCCCCCTTTTCCCCCTGCCTGCGACGAGAAACAATTCAAAATTCCGAAAAAATCTGCGCACGCTCCGGAACACGAATGGCACTGCACGATAATACCATAGCCGACTCGGTATAGAAGTTGTGTTTACGAGGAAGCACGACTAGCCTTCGTTAGTAAGTTCAAGCAAATATATTTGAACAGAAATCATAACTTTGTATACAGAAGGCGTATTACCATTGCAACTCCAGTGAAAGCCCTCGCTCTCGATCGTATTCGCAGCTGTCATAGCAAAAATGAATTTATCGGAATGCATCACTGAGTAGGAGATGCTGCTCATCTGAGTCTGCAGAAAAAGACGGGAGCGCAATTCGTTTTTTTCAGTGAAATCTGGTGGTGTAGTAAATAATCTGGCAAGCTATTTTCGATGCGCGCCGAAACGCACACTTGAACTAACTAACTAACTAACTAACTAACTAACTAACTAACTAACTAACTAACTAACTAACTAACTAACTAACTAACTAACTAACTAACTAACTAACTAACTAACTAACTAACTAACTAACTAACTAACTAACTAACTAACTAACTAACTAACTAACTAACTAACTAACTAACTAACTAACTAACTAACTAACTAACTAACTAACTAACTAACTAACTAACTAACTAACTAACTAACTAACTAGCTAACTAACTAATTAACTAACTAACTAACTAACTGACTAACTAACTCATTGCTTCAACCATACACACCATACAGACCACACGCCCACATATATACCCCTTTTCTTTGACGTCCCCGAGCAACAACTATGTGTAATGTTCACGCCACTTAATTATGGCAACAACACTTGCGTAGCTTCGATTTAAAGTACACAACCTTAAGTTGCTTGTTTCAGCCGTGAGAATCATCGCACACCCAAAAATATTTACGGCCCCTTTTAAGACACTTAGTTTACAGCACCTCCGTTCACTCCAGATGCGGGCATCCTGTGGTGGAACAGCAAAGGATGCCCACCGCGCTACGCCTTCCCCCAAAAGCACCAAACTGCGTGCAGACAACGCGGGCAAAGCTGTGCAAACAGCGTTGACGAAGCTATATAAGCGCCTAATAGGGTCTCATGGAGGTCGACAACGCCATTAGTGCCCCGTGACATCGCAAACACGGAAACATACTCTCAGTTATTCGCGCAGAAGCACTCGTAAACGCAATGACAAGCGCGTGGCTCAACAGATAAGCATCCAGCCCAGCACATATTCCTTATTTTAAAAACGAATGCCTTATCAACATTCAGACATGCGATCATGGTGATGACGATCAGAAGATGCTCTAGCGCCACCTGTATGGTATGTCGATCCACCACTTTCACGGAACCGAGCTGTCGAGAGGCGGACAGGCGCAGGAATCGAAGGGATACCAACAAAGCAACAAATAAAGAAAAAGCGAGAGAAATAGCGGGGCTGCAAGTTGTCGTAACCAGGTGGTGCGACTCGGCACGTGCCGCGACCTCCGTCCGTGTCAACATTTTACGGCTTGGTTTCTTCACTCTTTTCCCCCTCAAATCCGTGCAGCGAGCGATAGTGCCGATGCGGCACGACCAAGACACCGGAGCGAAGCGACGTGTCAGTGTTCCTATAAGCAGCTTATTATAGAGACGTCGACGATGTGACAGCTACGCCACGTGGTGGATGGGACACCTCCCGCCGGCACGGAAGCGACGACTGCTCCAATATTGACGCCTTTACGAGCAGGTATGGGCTTTGCTCAAAATGGCAGGTTAAAAGTAACTGCTACGAACTCTTCTCTCTTGTTTTTATTGTAAACGAAATTCTGATATTTAGGGGGCGTTCAATGTTTTCGAAGAACAGTTCTACCTAGAGAACTTATTCAAAGGAGCTAACAGTCGACGCGATGGGGCTAACTCACCAACTCTATTGCTGACGAGAATGCAGCCTGGCTAAAAAAAAAAAAAAAAGAAACGCATAGGTGAAAAAGATAGGAACTAGTGCCTTCTACGTTGGTGTGAGCCATTCATATAGGCCATCATGATAATCATATTTATGTTGACAGCAGTGGTGTTGCTATTGTTATGCAAAAAAAGAGCTATGCTAGCCTTGTTTCATTGTAGTGGTTCTAATTCTATATTTTACGTCTGGTAATCTTGTATAATGTGACATATACCATAAGGGCAGTGGAAAGTTACTGCGACGGCGTTATTACTTGCTTTCCAGCCATCGTAAAGCCTACAGGGATATCATTCGCGCACAAGTGTTTCTAAACTTGAATCGTTCGCGAGAAAGCATATTAGCGAAAGTGGTCAGCTAATGACAACAAACAAAGAAACAAACAGACGAACAAAAAGCTTTGTGAACGATAATTACTTAAGAAACATCGTAATCCCATCTCAGTTAAAGAAACTGAGAGGCGAGGGGGGGGGGGGGGGTATCTTTAGCATGTTTCGTGCTGGGACTCAGATAATTATAATTTTATGAGATGGTTAAGGCTAAACGTCGCTAAATGTAGCTTGGGGGCATTTGAAAACCGGTGCCCGTGACCGCTGGGTGACGAATGAGACAAATGAAAAGGGTGCAGCGCACGCTGCGCCACGTAAAGTTATCGCATTCTTGCGCAGGTGAGCACACATGTATATAGCACCAATAGTGCTGCACGCTATAGTGTTGCAGAACACGCTGACGCAGCGTGCCTCCGTCGCAAGGAATAGGGAGTTTTAGGATAGCGCACCGCGGGCCCTTGCGGTGCGCTCGGTGCCACTGCGCGTGCGTCGTAACGCGAGTCGGCGTTCACGTTCGCGGACTGCACGCAAAAAATGCGAAATTGCGTGCGGTGATGGCGGCCCGCACGGGGCCCGCAAGCGCTGCTTTCGAGGATACGGTGTCGCTGCGATCGCGCGTTCCGGTTCGCAGCAGGGCGGACGCTATACTAAAACTCGTATGGCGCCCGCTACGCCCGCAACGCCCGCTACGCCCGCAACGCCCGCAACACTTGCAAACAGTTTTCTAAAAATCCCTAATGACACAGGCGACAGCGTAACGCTGAGCTGTTGCGGCTGAAAGAACGGTAGAAGCAGATGAGGCGGCTCGGCAAACTCTCAGCCCAACAGCCTTTATCGGCGCATGCAATCTTGGTGTCCTACCCTTGTAAGAAGAGAACGCTTTTACTACGGGAGTAGGCGCCGTAATTATATAAACAGAGAATTGGGCGCTGGTATGGTGGTATGCGGTAGCTTTAGGTTGGTGAGGTGCTCGTTACACCGGACGCGTCTCTAGGCGTTGCAGCGGTATACGTAGGGTCCTGAATAAACGCTCACTGGTGCCCCGACGTTTTCTCGGGTCGACGCCAGGCTCGTTCAACGCTAGCGGAATTTCACGAACAAGCGTTGCATTCCGGGACCTGGGGGACAACGACCGGAAGTTCTTTCATCCAGCGGCAACGTGAAGGTTTACGGGGTCAGCGTTAAATATGGCAACTATAGGAGAGGTGGCTACGCAAGGGGAATGAGAACCGCCCACTACGTGTCGTCAAACGTCGGTGGTGTTGAAAAAAACAACAAAGTGTGATAGTCGGGAACGTACTCTTCCGCGATTTAAGTAGGATATGTAGTTTTAAGTTAGCGCCGGAAGTGGTAAAAAAACTCAATAGGGTCCCTACGTCCTCACCTAAGACGACACGAAGGCAAAAGGTACCTTCTTTTTCTTCGTAGTTTATGTGTCTATCCTCCCCCGGCCATTTTTGAGAACTTTCTTCAGTTGACGTGGTTTTGCACGGCCTCTATGATCGATGCTGTCATGCAACGACGTCATCACTAATTGATGCATTTCAATTTATTTCACAATCACTACTATACAGTTAAACACAACAATTATAATCCTAATGTCTTCCTTGGCCTGATTGACTGTTCGATTTTTCGGTTCCGTATAATTTCCGCTAATAACACAAACGACTCAAAGGACAACCATAAATACTACTAAATAATATTGCCGCCCCGCGCTGCATGTGTCTTATTTGCTGTAATTGCTTCTCACAACGAGTACCAACTATGCGTCGTGAATAAGTTGTTTCCAAGACACAATTGTAACGAGGGCTGCGCACAGAGGAGCTTGTTTCCGTAATGAAAGGATAATCACCCTGCGTCGTCCACACGTCGTCCGTAAAACCCCGTAAGCACGTCTCTGACGCGTGATTAGGGAGCGCTGCTAGACGTGCATAGGAAAGCTGCAGCTGTGTCCGAAAAAGAAAAAAAAATCGCTTCTCCCCGCTGGTCATAATTCACGCGCTCACGGGGGAGTCGTGGAGGGAGTTTTTTTTTTGGCGCCGCATTCGGGATTCAAAGGAAATTGCCAGCGGCGAACGTGACCGGGCTTCGAAACGGCTTGTTTTCGGGGATGACTTAAAACACGCGCGGACGCTATAGGATGCGTGCCAACGGCGCAGCACGATTGGGTGATAGCGCGCCGGCGGCATTTCCCCTAGATTATCGGCCGAGGGATGAACGTGACGTTATTCGTATCAGCCGGCCCTTTGTTGATTACTCGTATTTCGTTATTCGATTAAGAAACGGCCTCGTTTGTTTGCTAACACATGCTGGCGAATCGCATACTGATTTTCGCATCGTGTCGTTGTGAATTATATACGATTCGTCCATGGCGCCAGACATGATCCATATGGACGCAGCGTTCGGCCTCGATAATGAACGAACGTTACAAATCTTTTTCCTTTAGGGCAATAGAAGCTGCGCTTGGCATAACATTACAGAAAAGCACGAGAAGGCAACATCGGCTCAAACCACAGATAACTGGGCAATTTAGCTACGCCTAATGGATTTCGCGGGTGACGTGAGCCACACGAGTTGAAAATCAGAGCGTAAACATAAAAGTGGTTTTCAACAAAGCGAAATTCTCGCCAAGCTTGGGCGCATAACTCTTACTTCCTAGTGCCTTGTAGTTTTTAAATTTTGTGATCTGAAATTATAATCTTTCTTTAATAAAATTCATGTTCGCATTTGCTGACAAACAAGCGAGCTCGTTAAACTTTGTGGCCCAGTCTACGCGATGACCAGCAGGGACTGCCGGAGCTTGTTGTGTTACAGTTAAGAGATCAGGAATGCTTTGCAGTCAACCATAAATTTGCATAAAGGCCTATTTCGGTACCGACATTACGAACACTTGTGCATATATCTTGGAAACATAACTTTAATAAAGCCTGATTCAGTTTACTGATAGGCAAGGTGTCGTGTCAGCGAAATGCAGTGAACAGCACACGCGGAGAGTGAATACGCCTTCATTTTTACTTGCTATCTCAACGTTTTTTGTTAGTGCGCGCTGGCATTCCGCTGTTTAGCGATTGTTCATGGGTTCTACTTTTATATCGCGAAAATGCCTACCACTTCCTGACGTGGCTGATGTACACGATTGAGATGGCCTTTAAGAAGTCTGAGAGAGTATTGACTTCACTATTGTAGTAGGGATGGCTTAGTGGCTTAGACAGATAGTGGTCGGAATAATGAGGTAGACAGCTAAAGGAGGCAACATAACAGAAAGAACAGGTTAACTTTTTTCCTGTCTGGACAGCCCCGCGCACGGTAGTCTACAACAAGGTGCTCATTCACTGAGCGTCCGCATGATGGGACAGCGTAGTGCATTGAGATATTGTCTAGTTCTTTATGTTTCTGTTTTGCAATCGCGATACAAGAGAAGGTGCTTGTAAATAGTGCACGAAGTGGGTAATTCATTCGATCACACGTTGATTGGATAACACTTGAAGCAATAGTAATGACTGGTTCCTATTCGTCATTTATCGAATTCAGTCAAATCAGCGCCAGCTGGAATGTACAGTCGCGGCCACATCTGTGTAGAGCACGCAAACAGCAGGTTTTCGCTCTGCGGGGCGAAACATTGAGGCAGTATCAGGTTCCGACGTGGTCAGCCTGGCAACTAGGCCGCGCATGCTCTTGATACACCACTTCCAGAGAGCCCCAAACTGCCTCAAGGTTTTGCCCCACAGAGCGAAAACCGGCTGCTCGAGCGCTCTACACAGGCGTGGCCGCGGCTGCACAGTTCACTTAATGAAGTCTAAAAAAATGCCGGTTCATGGACACGCAGCTAGTGAAAAGCAAGCGAGACACCTCTTAATGTATTTATCTTTTAAACGAAACAAGTTGAACTGGCAGTGCTGCATGCACATAGTCAAATAATTTAATTTATTTACGTGCTAGAGAGCTACAATACGAATATGAGGGACACTGTTGTGGAAAACCCAGGGTTAATATGCGTCGCTAAGGTTTTCTGACGCGCACCACGGCCGAACACAATAGAGTTCGTACATTTCGCTCTCACAGATGTACGGCCACCTTTGCCGGGAACGATACACGCGTCATAGAGCTCACGCGCATACGCATTAGTCACGAAGCTAACACGGTGGATCTTTTCTTTGCAATCACAAACCGAATCAGATTTATCAGCTAAGCATTTGCAGGAGACCGAGATAGGTTTGCAATGTCGCGATATCAATCAATCAATCAATCAATCAATCAATCAATCAATCAATTAATATATCAATCAATTTGGATTCACAATAAATAATATTGATGGGGTTACGTCCCAAACCACGATATAATTATGATGGACGCCGTGGTGAAGCGCTCCAGAAATTTCAACCACCCGGAGTTCACTTGTACGTAAATTTATGTACGCGGGCCACGAGAATTGCCGCTCACACTGATAATGCAGCCGCCGAGGCCGGGTATTTGATTTCACGACCTCCATGTCAGCGGCTCGGTCCCATAACCACTAGACCATCATGGCGGGTAATCAATCAGGACTTATCCCCTATGTCCAGTTTGTCTGTTCAGCATGCAGAGCGTGCAGCAGAAACCGTAAACTAAATACAGAAACTTGACCTAAGCAGACTAAGTTAGTTAAAGACTCAGACACAACAAGAAGTAGGTCAGACTTTCTGGCCACAAGAACGAGTGGGGCCGAGGGGGTTCGTACGAAGCCGCCTTTGAGGCGTAACTGGAAAGAGAACAGCTTGACCAGACACTCGCACTTTGAACGCGCGGAGTTAGAAGTTTCTTCTGATCGTCTGACAGTGCAGCCGACTCGAACATAACGCACAGAGCTGGACGACGCTTGCGCAGGCTGGCCTTGATTTGCACGCATCACCGCAACGAGCGGCCGCACGTTGGTCGTCGCTACGAATGCAGGAAACGAGCGGGCGCGGCTCAAGAGAAGCGCAAGTTTCTCTCTGCCACCGTGTCCCAGTTTCACCTGGTCGATCGATGCGGCTGGAACCTGGGTCAGCCGCCACTTCAAGGCCTTCGCCGCAAGAGGACGGCGTCCTTGCGGATGGTATTTTCGGCCGTAAGGGAAATAACGTCGGCAAGGTTCGCGACCTCGGAGCCCACGTAACGTTTAACGGAGCCGGAGCCAACTAAAAGTAAAGCAAACGGGAGTGTGTTAACAGGACGACATGGAAGCTGCGCCGAAATTGTACGTGACACGCTTATTTGTTGCGTCGCATTTACAGTAGCGCACGTGTTGGAACAGTGCATAAGTACTGCGCGAACGTGGAAGTTTTCTACATACATACATACATACATACATACATACATACATACATACATACATACATACATACATACATACATACATACATACATGCATACATGCATGCATGCATGCATGCATACATACATACATACATACATACATACATACATACATACATACATACATACATACATACATACATACATACATACATACATACACACACACACACACACACACACATACATACATACATACATACATACATACATACATACATACATACATACATACATACATACATACATACATACATACATACATACATACATACCACATTAAAAAAATAAAAGCGCCCCACCGCGGTAGTCTAGTGCCTAAGGTACTCGGCTGCTGACCCGCAGGTCGCGGGATTGAATACCGGCTGCGCCGGCTGCATTTCCGATGAAGGCGAAAATGTTGTAGGCCCGTGTGCTCGAATTTGGGTGCACGTTAAAGAACCCCAGGTGGTCCATATTTCTAGAGCCCTCCACTACGGCGTCTCTCACAATTATATAGTGGTTTTGGGACTTTAAACCCCACATATTAATCAATTATTAAAAAGTAAAACTGACCCTTCACAACATTAAATTGCTGCGAACACAAGATGATCAATGCATAGGTAAATAGGATTGATATAAGATACATACAATCAAGTGAAACAACCATAAGAAACACCCCTTCGGTGTTACTATACAAAAAACAAACAAATAAGCCGAACACATCTTTGTCTTGTTGACAGAGTATCGAATTAAGGCTAGATTGATGTGGCTTAAAAGTCGACGCGTGATTATTGACTTTGAGTTCGCTGAGCACCAGGATAAAGGGTAGTCAAAATAGCTTAACAAGCTTTTTTCATAAAAAAAGTGGAAATCAAATACAAAATAATGTATAAAAAACAAGTGTTCAACTTGGTGAATAAAACGCAGGAAACCAGGATGCCTGAAGACCAACTGCACTGAAGATAAAAAGAAATAAAGAAAGTCGCTATGAAAGAATCTACGCCTGTTTGCCTGTCGTACGCCTATTGACTTTGACAAGCTGCTACATGTTTTATTTAAATAAAAGTGCTAGTGGAACGAAACGAAACAGAAGAAGCGAGAGCGAAGCATGTCTCTGTGTTCTGGCTTCATGTACCACGCGCTGTTATTCGATTTGGCTTTTGCTTCACTTAACTCTTGACTACACAAAACCGAAAGATACCCACAGTATTCTATGTACGGCTTTTTGTACTATTGATTTGATTGATATGTGGGGTTTAACGTCCCAAAACCACTATATGATTATGAGAGACGCCGTAGTGGAGGGCTCCGGAAATTTAGACCACCTGGGGTTCTTTAACGTGCACCCAAATCTGAGCACACGGGCCTACAACATTTCCGCCTCCATTGGAAATGCAGCCGCCGCAGCCGGGATTCGAACCCGCGCCCTGCGGGTCAGCAGCCGAGTACCTTAGCCACTAGACCACCGCGGCGGGGCCTTTTTGTACTATTAATGTACAATAAATCAGCTTAATTTATTCAGACTATTGGGGCTGTCGCAGCCCCCGCATGCTTATAAGTTGTACCTGTACATAATTATAGCAGTCTGCTATGCCATTAATTCTAAGAAACCGTCTCCTCCAGGCTAGTACCGTATAGCATTCTGACCGCATACACCAGAAATGCAACAAGAGAGCGTTTGCCAACGTTAATGCACAAATTAGGTACCTGATTTGCAAGGGTATTCAGCTAACAATAAATGCTGCGTATTTATATCCCAAAACCATCATATGATTATGAGAGATGCAGTAGTTGGGATATCAGGAAATTTCGACCACCTGGATTTCTTGTAGGGCGTGCACCTAAATCTAAGCGCACGTTTGTTCTTCGCAGTTCGCTCCCACTAAAATGCGGTCGTTGTGGCTTGGAATTGAACCCGAGCCCTCGAGATTAGCAGCACGACACCTTACGTGCTAAGCTACCTTAGCGGGTGGCCTTTTCACACCAGACCTTGACTGCCATAGTGCGCAGTTACATTTGGCTTATTTTTGGGCACTTTCAGTATACTTGCTTCTTAGATAACGGTGTTTGCAGGTGGGAGGGGGGTGAGAAAGTTACAATAATTTTCAGCTATGTAATTTTAATAAAAAAAATTAGTACACTTCTAAAGTGTCAAAAAGTGCCGTTGACAAAACTTTTTTAATCACAAGTTTTTGTAAAGCTGACTCTGCCGCTAAACGAGTCTAATTACAGAGGTGCACGCTTTACAGGACGCACATCGGCTCGCTTACAGTATCCGTTAAAGACGTCGTCGCTTGTGCCCACCCACTTCATTTTCCTGTCTTGTTAGGGGGAAGAGAAAAAAAAAGACACGTCTCCTTTCTCCTCCAAGCACTTCCAGTCACGTGCCTACTTCCGTAACGAGAGGTGGTACACGCACACTTTCTTACGGCTTGGGCTTCGTGTCTGCTTCCCACCTTTAACCAACTCGAGTTCATGGTATATACAAGTTCAATGTATTCACGGCAATGCGGCGCAACGCTCGCTAAATCTTTCTAAAACCAAGGAGGTTACACCCAGCGAGTATAACGTAGCAACCCTTTCTTGTCAGATAGTGCTCAATGTACATGCCATTGGCTGTGCTAATGGGGAATGAGAGACAGGAGAGTTCGGCTTTTAGTTAATGCGCACGCTGCGAATTTTTATTGTTCAACAACACACAGGAGAAATCTCCCACTGGCACCACCTTGCAGGTCAAAGAGTAAGACATGTTACGTACTACGACGAGTACGGGTACCGCTTTAACGGGTACCGCTTTAAGGAGCTTCGCCCCTAAAACGTCATTTCTCCGTGGGCGGCTAAAGGCTTTCCGAAACCAGCGCGTTGTTCAACTCGAACGGAGAGCGCCATAATCAGCGGCATACGCCACAACGCTGGAATGAAACCGCTTCATCAATGTCGTTTGAAACAATCTCCTGAAAGCTTGACTTTAACCTATCCTCCCAGAGAGCACAGCGTTCTGGAGATCGGCCACGGCAGAACAGGAAAAAGTGTCTAGATAAAAGAAAGAGAGTGAAAGAAAACAAAAGACCAAAAATCGGGAACGCTTCATGAAAAGCCATATGCACGCCGAACGCCCTGCGTTCGGAACGGGTACACCGGAAGATCCTTTAAAGCCCGAAGGCTTTCAGCTCGATTATATGCGACGCGAGCGACGTGGTGGGCCTATGGGGTCGCTCAATGATGCAATATATCTGGCCTTTTTTTTTTCTCGCTCTACTTTCTTTTCCTGGCGTCCACTTCGAGCTCTAGAGCGAGTGCCCTTCGAGAGTAACCGGCCTCAATTTGTTATCGAAAGAGCGAGCGATAAAAGATAGTCGCCACACACGGCCCACGTGAAAACGACACGAACGAAGAAGATACGAAAAACACCTAAGTTTGTTAACATGAGTGCGCTAGAGGATGAATAATTGCGTCTTCTCAAGAAACAGAAAACAGGCGACAGCCAAGTCCGGCTGGCGCTTCGCGGCAGGCGTCTTTTCTTTTAAAGCAGGCACGATGAAAAAGCACCCTGACGGGTCTTGTGTCCCCTACACCGCTTTGAATTTTTTGTCAGCCCCCTCTGTGTCACCAGTGTGCGGTAGGAGAGCGCGGTGATTTAAATGAAAGAGGAATGGATGTCGGTGACAAACAGTTTCGGCGTGTACGCATGAAAGAAGGAGGGAGGGAAGCGTGTCGCGTTCTTGCTGAGTGACGTAGACATTCGTGGACAGGTCCCGAGCGCGCGTTGCTGCCGTTTTTTTTTTGTATCTAGTTTATAATAAACTAATGCAAAAAAAACGGTGCGTGCCGAACGACATGTAAATGATGGCGATTGCTGTCGCGAGCATTTTTCTTGTACAAGCGGGCGTATACGGAAGTTGAAAGCTTGCGACGTTTTTAGTGAAACGGACATTTTTTTTCTTGTGATGAAAGATATAAAAGTGATAACGAGAATGGGCGAGCGCCTTTTGAAATTATGTGTATAGTGCTGCATGTGAGTTCGGTAAAAAAATTGAAAAAAATCCAGTCCCAACCGCTTGTAGTAGTCTCGATGATGTAAGAAATAGAGGTTGTTACGACATGTTTAAGTCATAGCAGGTTCGCAAGAACTAGAGGATACAAAAGTACACAAATAATACGCCACAAGTACAAACGTATGCCATTTCCAGTTTCGGCCCACATTCAGGGAACCCAGCTTGATGTCATTTTTATTTTTTGTTATGTTCTTCTCCTCATCTATAATAGCCTCGTACTAACACGCCCAAGTTTATGTACTAGTCAACCACACTAATGTCCAGAAATTTCTTTTCTTGTTGAAGTCACATACACGTGAATCAGGCGCAGTGTGATATATATCGCCATTTTTTTGCCATTTTCACGCTAATCTTGGTTGAAGATCATGCGAAAACTGCTTTAGTGGCTGACGAAAAACCGTAATAAAGCGAGCATAGCTTGCATTAACACATTGAAAATGCAGCAAATCGCGAAGCCTTTAAGACACATGAATCGGAAGAAGCCATGAACTTTTAGCGCAGCGAACAGCCTGGCCACTTTGATCTGCGGGATCTGTCGAGTAGAGGATAGAATAAAGTTCTCACTCACTCCTTGATGCCCTCGTGAGGCATGTAAAGGTCAAAGTCGGTGAACTTGATCTGGACGCGCTCCTTGCCTTCCCCCTGGAAGTGGTAGTTGCAGCGCGTGCTTGGCGGGTACGGGTTCGGGTAGTTTGGGCTCGTGATGGTGCCGTTCTTGGAGCTGTTGCTCATGATCACCTGGTCACAGCTGCCGTTGCCTGCGCAAGGAGAAGAAAAAAAAAGATGTGTATTATAAACGCAAGTACAAGAGTTTCGCTTCGCTTCATGACTTAAATGTAGGAATGAAACGGGTGCATTGAGAAAGTTACGGAGGCTCTCCTGTATCTACCCAAACAAGTGAATTGTTCCCGGGAAGACGGAGGCTCAAGAAGATAAAAAATTATCCATCCTTGGGCTTGAGCTGATAGCACCTCTGTTCGGTTATTTTTAATAAATGAAACATTACTCAACACAATAATCACCACATCAGAAACACTAAAATGATTACTGCAACGGGCGCTAATGAGGGAAGTGTTAAAGTAGAAATCTGGTTCCTAACATGTTAAAAGTGGCCCCAGAAAACACATTTCAATATTTCCCTCATCTACGGCTACAATATGACTGAATATTCAAGTGTTTTTGTCACTTTTACACTTACTATAAAATTCGGTTTTCATTCTTTCACGGCAGTGCATCGCGCACACCAACCACGGCTTGCAGAAACAAAGACGCTTTGACTAATTAAAGTCACTTCATTAATTATGCACGTAGAGCTTTTGTCTCTCTATCATCGGGTTTCTTTGCTGTGGTGTTGAAATCATGGTCTTCCTTTTTACGCACCGAAATTCACATTAGCCTACGCTCGCGCATATGAAATATTTGAAATATGGCATGCTCATTCGACTTGGACTGCATTCATCGACAGCTCGTCGCCTTATTATGCACGAGAACTGCTCCCGAATTCATATTCGCATTCTTTCCTACTTCGTTCGGGTCGCAATGAATAATCAGCAGAGTGGCGATTTCTCATTGTTTCGTCTCTAGACCATCTCGACACAAAGCACAATTGTATGCCGAGCGATTGCGAGGCGGTCTCAGGCTCTGCGGAAAATAACCAAGAACCAGAAAGCAGGGTCATATTGCGAAGTATAGCTACGCAGTGCGCACTCGCTCATCAGCCAATGGGAGACGCAGGAGAGCCGGCTCAACTTTCAATGGATGTATCATGAGGGATGTTGCGAGCGGGAAACCCGATTCATGCGTCTAGGCGCGATTCAATCAAAGAACAAGCGATGCCAGGATTACCTCTGCGCCGCACAAACATGTCTCTCAGCGACAGTGACGCGGGGACGTGGGGGTGGGGTGGGGGGTGGAGGAAACGTGAGCACAGGCATCCTGCGGGGGTTATTACGACTAAAGACACTCACAGAAAAAGCACGCAGCCTAGCACACCGACATGACGCCTTGACAATAAACAAGACATTTGCACCATGATAGGAATCACAGCGGTTGTGCTGGATACGTCACCATATTACTTCAAGACCGAATACACTTGAGCCAATATATTTTTAGCGACTATAGTGATTTCTCCGTAAGATGATGAGATTCGAGCAGATGTTGCGAAGTTCGTCGAAACGAACTTAACCTGCAAGAAATAGTTCTGACACGTCTCAACAAAGTCAGTGTTGGAGAGGAACATGCTGAGGAAGATGAAGGAGGCACTTTCCTGATCTACGTTTACTCTCCTAAGATGCATCACATCAATTCCCTGCGTAATATAAGAAAATCAACAACTTTTGTTTGTCATATCTATGCCGTTAGTCGAGGAGGCAGACGCAGATACGCGAGTAGCTGCCCTCACCAGCCACACAATTCTCGCTCAGTTTCTAGATTGGCCTCAATATATGTCTTACTATGGCCTTACGTGCGGTTCTGCTGTTACTAGTAAATCAGTAATACCTTCATCTTGAAGTCTAGATACTGTGCCTCTTTCTGTTTCTTTATTTCCGTACTGTTTTTTTTTGTTGTACATTGTTCTTTGGAGCTTGCAACTGGAGCTGCAGCTCCGTACAGGGGACTAAGCCCAGAGAGGCCGCCTATAGCGACCCGAGAGGTCATCATCGTCCAGCTTCCTTCACCCCCTCTCCTCTGCGCCTCCTCGCACAATTCTTTCATGAATCAATAAAGTCGTTTATCTACCTACCCACATTACTATTGATGCTTGTGCTAAGATAATTGTCTCGCACTGTAGACCCACCCGAATTCGAATCATCCTAACGCGCAGTTCAGTGCAAATCAACGTTAGACTAATTGGATGTTCAGAAACAACCAGTGGAATTGCACCCTGACCAAAACAATCCTGTTTTGAATGAAACGTCGTGTTGTACAATGCAAAGGCAAACTCTCCAGCGACGAGTCGCATAATTCTTGTACAGCTTGCAACGCCTGGCCACTCGTGACCGAAGCGTCGACACTTGTGCGGGTTCGAGCAAACGGTGGGCCACTGCTACAAACAGTCGACGTAGATAGGTGCAGTAAAGTAGAGGATGCGGTTGGCGCTGTCTAATCGAGATCTGCTGTCAGAACGCAGCCAGCGATTGAACGAGCTCCACGACAGGCTCAAAGCCCTTGCTGTCGTACCACAGAGATTAGCCAGCGCGCTTACCGCGTGTCAGAAAATATGCCCTTTTTTTCGCGAGGATTCGTACCGTGATGTCTCCGTCTTCCACTACACTGCACGTCACTAGTCAGTGGCAGAACATCTACATTCTATCGAAGAAGGCTACCGAAAAGGACGAGGCAACCGAGCCACATGGCTTCTACCCTCGTTCACTGAGTGTTTACCCAGTCGTTCGGTGGCGCCACGACCGCACACGCTAACCTTCTGAGAACACAAAAGGAGAGGACCTTGCGGGAGCGATCTGCAGACACTATTGTCTCTGAATGGCGTTTGCTACAGTCACACACGCACAGCGATGTAGATCGACAGAGCACGATAAATTGGTTTTGTTGGTTTCGCCTATGGAAGAAATACAATTAGGCGTTCCACCTTACGTGCCTCGGGCGGCTTTTTTTCGAACTTCTTCGCAGGTTTGTCTATTCTTACAGAGCCTTCGCGAGAGCAGACAGGTTGAAGTAAACCAGACAAAAAGTGTCAGAAAGCACTAAAAACAAGTGGGCGTTGGATTCAATTGAACGCAAGTCTTCGTCGGCCACTATTCGCAAGATGAAAAGGATAAAGAGAATAAGGCTCTTTAGCTTCGTGTCCCATAGGAGTGCTTGATGTACGAAGTAGGCTCGGGCAATGTATGTCTTCAAAGTCTCATTACTGGCTGTTAACAATGGCGAGAAACTAATAACACAGATTCGTCCTCATGCCTACGTCCTAACACGTGTACGAGGCTCAACGAGGATTCGACTCCATGTCAGAACACCGATCGATGCTTTTTTGTTTCCCGCGCGATCCAGGGTTTCGTGCATAAAGACCATTTCTTAGGTAAGGACGGAAGTGGCGACAAGGGTATTTTTCAACCGCTTCGCCAACAGCTGGAAAACGTCGAGTGGCAATCGAAAGTTTTGGGGGGCGCGCTCTCGCGATTAATTTATCACTGGGACTCTCTTTCCGGCGGTCCCGCTGGGGCTTGAGCAAACGACGGCGGCGGGCGCCAGCGCGACGGACCCGCTTCTGAAAGAGTAATGGCATCGACGACAATGACGGGGCCGAACGGCGAGCACGAGCACGATGAGCCGTGACGAGGGCGCATCGGGGACGCGATAAATAATGCCCGCGCCTTTCGCGCCCAGTAGCACTTCGTCCCTGCATCGAAATGAGCGCAGCGCCGCGCCAGTGTGAGCTCGCGTTAGCCAATCACACGGTGAAAAACCTGTACAGCTGGGTATTGTCTAGTAAGATCAACACACGGAGATTAAGTGTTGACGCGCGACACGGAGACACCATTGGGTTCATATTCGTAGGCAAATATGAAGCCTCACTCACCATTGTGCGCGCGTGTTTATCGAGACAAATATCCGGCAGCTTAGCTAGGCAACGCGCCTCGCAATCACGGTGTCAAACAGTCCCGAGTGTCGCCGGGGAGCGAGTGAGACAATGCCATATTCCTTTATTACTTTCCATCGAATTCGTAATTGCATCAGTTGTGCCGAACCCACCACGATGATTGAGCGGACAGTTGCGTTAATACCAGTATACTATATTATACGGTGAGAATCAAGAATAAACGCCAGCAGCCGACTTGTTCACGCTGAGTGACGAAACTTTCTCAACAGCGCTATCCGAATCAGCTTAAGTAGGGGACACTGCGACAGAAAGCAAATGAACATCCGTGAAGACAGAAGCTCTGAGCAATCATTTTTCATTTTTGAAGAAGTGTAAGCGTAGACGCCGCTAGAAAAAACTGTACCAAGGCAATAAACATGAATTTCCAAGCCCTCCTGCTTAAATTAAGGGCATTGTAGATAAAGCACGCACACTTCGGAATGCTTGACACTTCTTTCAATTGTGGGACCATCTGCCTCAAGACATGTCGTAGCTCTTTTCGCGCTGCACGCAATTAGATAAATACGGGGTATCGGCCCGAGCACTCAAGGCGAAGTCAACAATGACCGCTCCTCTGTATTGCCCGTCTCGCTTTCTGTACATTCTCTCTCCACGTTTGCGCGCTTACGTATTACTTGTTTCGCAACAGGGACAGGCGGTGCTGGCGTCACCACAGCACTTACTCGATGCGCGGAATATTGTCAGGGACGTGGAGGTCGGCGCCAGGTGACGTTCATTGACGCCAGCACACGTTTAGACGAGCGTCCGTTGCCGAGTGAGGCGAGACAACAGTGGACAGGGGCCAGCCAGCCCACGCCCTCGAGAGCCACGACTGGCACCTCAGAATCGTACACGCAAGCGATCCACTTCTGGGAAGACGGGCTCTAGGCAACCGAGAAATGACAGTACCTACGCCTATAGCGCCGATTCTTGCAATACGGGATGCAAGGATAGAAGTGAAGCAGCGGAGGTGTCTGTCTCAAAGCGTTAACGCTTAACTGGGAGGCGACGCGTCTATGTGCCATTATGCTGCACAATGAGGGCCCACGCAAAGTGGGCGACTGTACGTGTGCTCAGCACAGGACTGCTCAATTATGCAGCGGAACGTCTACGCTGTCAAAGGATTTTCGAAACACGTGGATGAACCCATTTTCATGCATTGCCCTCTCTGGTGCGTTCAGAGGTGGCTATACAGCGGGCACCCACCTTTTTGATGGTGCGAATATGTTTCGCACAAAATCCAGTTAGTGAGTGTTCCGTGGAATAGAGATCGAATGAACTTGTGACGACACTCAAGTTGTTGCAACATTTCTCATTCACGCGCTGGCGATAGAACGAATGGCAGTTTTTTTTTTTTTAGGAGAGCGGCACTTGTGGAGCGATATAAATTGCTGATTGGGCGTATTGAAGGCACGTTTTCATGAACGATGTTTCATTTCCTTTTCATTATTATTCTGTAAAATTCTGACGAATTAGCAATGAGAGCGGGGTAAATTGACAGTGGGGAAAGAAAAGAAAGACTTCCATTTCATAGAGTGACAATCCGTTGGCTCATAGTATTCAGGCTAAGCTTGAAGTTTAAGTAAATACAAATAAAATTTCTAAGAGAAACCCGGTGACGAATCCATAAGCTTTTCTTTCGCAAGCGTATTTTCTCATTGGACAGCTGGCTTCACTAACGATATGTTCCGCAACGTGATTGGCGGAAATATCGTCTTACGAAATTTTTCATAGCATAAGACGTTATTGTTAATACGCGCTCAGATAGCATGAGGACCGAAAAACTTCATAGTTCAGAAACCCTGGTTACTGTGCGTCATCGCTCGTCCTAATATGTAGTTGATAATAACGTTATGGGCAGTAACAGCGCACAAACTCACGGGACGAAGAGAAGATACACAAAGATACATTATGGGCTGTTACTGCCCATAATATATCACCAACTAGCCCAACTATGAGTCCTGCTTCTGATAATGTGGATAACGTCGAGGAGCAGGTGTCGAAAGAATCGGCGCGTTTCGTTAATAACGCAAGCAACTGCTGCGCCTGCATAGCTGTTAAATCATCACTGATAAGGGCTGTGAAGGGAGAGGATGATCCGGGCTTACTCATAGAACGGTCGTTGGTAGAGGCACGTATAAGTGGCGTGACGCTGACGGGCTCAGCATCCACAACACAGGCTACTGCAGTGCCCTCTGGCAGGAGAACTTTCTCTGGTGTTACATTCGTAGCAATGACGAGCGCGGAGCCATGGTGGAAGCGTAAGACACCATATATAGGGTTTTACGTCTCAAAACGACTATATGACTACGAGAGACACTACAGAAGAGGGCGCCGTGAAACTCGGGCCTTCTTATGTTATTTAACATGCACCAGTGGCGTATCCAGGGAATGGCACCTCGAACCCAAGCCCAAGACCCCGCCCCCCCCCCCCTAACTTGTTCTTTCGCCTTAGCATACAGAGCAAAAAAATGACTATTCCGAGGAGGTGCCCCTTCCGAAATCAAGCAGGTGCCTTTCCACCCCCCCCCCCCCCGAAAAAAAATTATGCCTACGCCTTTGACGAGCACTGACATCCCACAAACATGGGCATTCCGCCTTCACCGAAATGTTGCACAGTGTAGTTCTACTCTCTCGAAGGACCCTGCTGGTCAATCAATACACGCCGCCCCGCCGCGGTGGTCTAGTGGCTAAGGTACTCGGCTGCTGACCCGCAGGTCACGGGATCGAATCCCCGGCTGTGGCGGCTGCTGTAGGCGGAAATGTTGTAGGCCCGTGTGCTCAGATTTGGGTGCACGTTAAAGAACCCCAGGTGGTCAGAATTTCCGGAGCCCTCCACTACGGCGTCTCTCATAATCATATGGTGGTTTTGGGACGTTAAACCCCACATATCAATCGATCGATACACGCATGATTTTTCTGGTAATCCTCACCGCAGACGGAACAATTAAGGATTCAAGTCTGAGACGGCATTCACACGACCGATAAACCATTCGGCGTCATCGTAAGCGTATTATGCGGGCACACGTGCCTCACAAACGGGACGGCCTAATTGTTGCTTAAGCCACTAATGGAATTATGATTGCGATATACGTCGGATTCTAAGCTTTACGGAAATACGCTGCCATAACTCATGTTCGGCATTTAATCGGCCGTCGGAAAGGTCGACATGTCCACACTGACCTGCGCATGCGGGTGCACTCTACGAAAGATTTAGGCCAGTGCACCTTCGCGTTAAGTGGGCTGTTTCCCATTGCGATTTTAGTGGTTTGTTTGGATGGTCAAATAATCATATAATTACAAGATTACGAAAGCAAACATTGAATGCAGCTCAAGTACCGGAATGGACAGTCAGCCTGAATTACTATGTCAGACGGGTGTGTACAGAAATGCAGCTGGCATACGATCATGTGAAACTATGAACTATATTGAGAGAATTAATGAGTGCGGGGTAGATCACTACAAAGTGGTTCTGAAAAAAAAAAGGATGTGATGCTAGTTAGTAGGTCTGATGGGATCTGCGTTGACGGATTACCTTCATATTCTCTCACTGATTTCCTAGCTTTCTTTTCTCTTCAGTGTGAAAGAGCCAACCAGATGGCCACTTCACTTCAACTTACAAATTTAACTTTAATGTCTTAGAAAACAGATAGGATGAGGTGGTAGATGAGACATACCCAAAGGCAGCTAACATGTCTACGAACTTGATATATCAACACGGAAACTTGAAAAGTGGTATTACGCTTCGAACACGCTACTGGGGGGGGGGGGGGGGCGACGCCATCACACCATGTACAATTGAACAACTGCGTAAGCTAACCTTGCAGGTTTAGCCTACCCTTACTGCACCCTCCACTATCTTCGAGTGAGTAGGACAGAGTTCTTAATTTCAAGGTTCGAAGTGTCACCCGATCAAAGCTTCAATAATTCTCGAAGCGTCTTCAAAAACAGTATTCTGTATACCTATTCGCCTGTCTGTGATTCGAACACCAAGTTTGAGTTCTATCTTTGTTTAGTTCTGTGTAAAAATTAGAAAAAAAGTTTTGACAAAGCCGATACATTGCTGTTTGATTTCAAATTATCATAAGGCTTCCTCTCTACAAGGCGCATATCGAGGAATGAAGGACCATTTCTTTAACATTTGATGTGTCAGGCACTTGCGGTACAAATGATAAAGGCGAAGCTCTCTCATATTTTAATAAAAACCGAGTCAGAATGAAGGACACAATGTAAACTACTGTTGCAAGCTAAGGAATTCAAAGGAAGGCTGGTAGTTGTATAGAGTGAACTGCTTGGAAGGATTTTTACAGGGGAGTTGCAAAAGTCGAGGTGCTTGATCGCAGAGATGAGAGCAAACATCTCCGTATCTCTTGAATTTGCCATTAAAAGACGAAAACAGGAACAAGCGTTTTACACCGGTTGGAACATCGATGTTGACAGTGATGAAAATTCGACGCGAAAACATTGGTATACGTAGAAAACAAAGAAAAAAAAAGGAAGATAGACATGAAGGACGCATTGTCTCGACCAGTCGGTTTCGCACTTGAAGCTTCCGCCTCGCCGTCTTTCTCATTTTTAAAGTTTAATTTCTTGTAGTACTAAGATGGAAGCTCTTCTTTTCTCAAAAAAAAAAAAAAAAGAGAAACAATGCGTCAAATGGGCCTCTTGCGCGTTCTTTTTTTTTTTTTTGCAGCGTTTTCAGCTTCTCTCGGTGCTCCATGTTTACAACTTTCGCTCCTTGCAGCGACTTTCTTCGATTTCTTACGAAAAAGGGCGTTCTTTTCATAAAACACGCAAGATACTTCCTTTGTTCCTTTATTTCCTATAGACGCCAGCTGCTGTACTAGCGTTTAATTTTTTTTTATTTTGGCGCTACGCTTTTCGCGACCTCAGAAGCGACGGAGGTTCTTATTCCGGGCGTCAGAGCTGATCTTTACCGATGCCGGAATACAAGGCTGGCGGAAGCAGCCAATGCCGCTACAGCAGAGAACAGTTTCTTTCGAGACGTGTCCATCGGCATTTCAGTTTTGGTTGCTACCTCGGAACGCGAAAGGATTTGCTTTGCTTTGCTTTGCTATCCTAGTTACATGACGAAGTTTGTTTGTTTGTTTGTATCCTCTAATCCATGGCTCATACCCACTCTGGGGGATTGGCCAAGAGAACGAACATAAAGTCTCATATGGACGATAACTGCACTATTGCTTACAACAACAAAAAATGGGGGTGGGGGAGTTGTAGAGTGAAGACAGTATATTAAAGAAAGAAACAAAAGATTCAGATAGTGCGAAAAAATCAACAAGAAAGTAGACACTAATAGCTATACCTTGATTTTGGGAGCCAACCGGACAGCTGGTTTTGCCAAACCCAATTAATTTGGTATGTCACGCATTTATCCAGATTTGAAAATTACTTCTCGACCCGCTTTTTTTATTTTACTATCTGTTAACCTGGGCTTTATGTTGAAAAACGTTTAGAGTCATCAATAAAATTACACAGCGCATCAAATGCATCTCTGTGGCAATTTCCCAAAACAGAGGCACCAAAATTTAGAACATTTGCTGTGGTTAAATTTAAACCTAGCTTCACAAATGAAATATCTAGAAGTCTTTTCCTAATTGCTGCATAGTTCCGACATGAGCCAAAATAATGTTCATTAGTTTCTGATAATCTGTCCATTGTGTGATATTTTCTAAACTATCTGTAAAAATAGTGAATTTTCTATATATAACACCTGATAAGTATTCTAACTCGGGAAGTACTGAAATTACTGGTCCATCAAGTGATGCTCAAGCCAAAGCATCTGCCAATTCATTTAATTGTAATCTGCAGTGACTTGGGACCCACACTATTTTCAGGAGTTATAAATGCGGCGGCGCTAAGGGATGGCGAAGGGATTTTTTTTTTCTTCTTCTTCTTCTTCTTCTTCTTCTTCTTCTTCTTCTTCTTCTTCTTCTTCTTCTTCATCATCATCATCATCATCATCATCATCATCATCATCATCATCATCATCATCATCATCATCATCATCATCATCATCATCATCAGCACCACCGCCATCATCGTCATCATCATCCTTATCATCATCATCATCATACCTCGCGCGGTAGATTCCCGCTTCCATCATTGATATTGGCTTGCGGAAATCACGGCTATCTCTACATCGCTAAAACCGTGGGCGTTTTTTTCTCAAAACCTAGAGTGGCAGTGTGGTCTTTTTTTAATGAAACGCGCTTTTTGTAATGAAACGGGCAAGAACATTTTATCAATAAAACCTGGGGCTGTTTGGGAGCATGAACATAACACGAAACGTTCCATTCATATTACATTTATTATAGTCGTGCGTTTTAAAGCTACTTTCTGATTTGATCTTTCTGCCGCACGAACATTGAGAGCAGTAATTTTACTATTGCGGCACTTCGCTCGTTGAGCAGGATGGTGTAGATTTGCGACATTGCCGAAATGACCCCATTTTGAGAGCGAATGAGCGAAAAACAGTAGTGCGCCTAGACCTCGGCGCGAGTCAAAGTATTTCATCGTCCGAAAGTTTTGAGGTGTGACGCAGCGACGGAAAAGGTGGTTTTTCGTCCGCTTTATTTACCCTCAGTTTACGTCATAATCACTAAACTGCAGTTAAAGACAACAATTAATGCCGTTCATGCATTACTTGGCCTGTGTGTTGCAATCATTTATTAGTGGCTAACAAAGAAACAAGCGCCTAAAAAAATCCAATCTTTTTTTATTAGTCTGCTTCCTGTACTCTGCTGTTATTAGGGCTACTAGACGAGCGAAATACCATATTTCAATCAGTACATCAAGTAATCTATGATCCGGCATTCAAATGTGCGTGTGTAGAGAAGACTCAGTGGAATTCGTCAAATCGATTTTGAATGCTTCATATCAAAATTTTATTCTGTAAAAGTTTTTCATGTATATATGAAAAACTATAAACCTGTTTGGATAACATTTTCCGGAAATGACAGCAGCAGTCAAACGCAACAATTTAAGTGTTCTAGAGACTAACTGGCACCGACGTAAGGTCTGCGTGAAAAATGGGTGTTATTGCCCGATTTCAAAAATAAAAAAAAATTTAGTAACTTTTGGACACTCATTTGATGCACTCCAAATTCTAGAGCAATGTGAGATGCGACTTCGATTGAGACACTATAGGCCTGCCTGTGTCCGTTAAAATTGCGTCGGGTATTTTATGTAAGCTCGAGACAAAAATCACCGAAGAGTAGGATATTAAAGAAACTAGAGAGATGGAAACGCAATGTATACTGGCTATTGCAGATTTTTTTTGTTCGAGCCAGCTCAAACCAATTTTGAAGTTTAATATGGAAAGGACACACTGAACTAAGTGACTAAGAGTGAGCAAATTTCTAATATAGTTCGGTGCCACTTCATTTTGTGTAATAATAAAGATATAACTGAACGATTGAAGCATTTCCCTTCAGTAAGTGACGCGATTGATGGAGACGTCATTGCATATGTGAGGTGACATCTTTTGTACACTTTTCTTGTATGTAGAACTGGCGGTACAGTATGCGCATATCAGCCGTGTTTTCCTGTGATAGTAAAAAAAAAAAATCGGGTATGCCAATTATTACAACACTATCCTTTGATCCGGATTATTCGAACATATATACATAGCTTAACAAAGTGAAAAAAGCGTAGTTGGCTTAATTAGTAGAAGTGCATAAGCAAACATTCAAGTGTCCACCTAACGACACATACTGCAATGAAAAAAAAAAACGCATTTGAAAAGTTTCTCAGGGAGATTTCCCCAAACGTTTTTTTAGAAACATTAACCAGTAAGTAGCCACTTTTCAAATAATAATAATAATAATAATAATAATAATAATAATAATAATAATAATAATAATAATAATAATAATAATAATAATAATAATAATAATAATAATAATAATAATAAACAGGGTATTAAATACCAAAATCAAGACATGATTATGAGATACGATGCAGGAAAGGGCTCCGAAAACATTGATCATCTGGTTTTCAACATGCACTGACATATTATTCTGCGCTGAGTACGCGAACAAATGCATAGGGGCTGCAGTGGCTTTAGCGCTTCAATGAGAGGCACGACGCTCCATAGCTAGAGTAAAACACACAATTTTTTAAAACGTGCATAGAAAACTAGCTAACCCAGATTATTCGAGTCAACTATTACCTATATACTTCTAAACTGTACACACTTGATGAATAAACTGCAACCTAAGTTCGCCGTTCATTTCTTTTCCTCGTTTGAACGCGTCGTCGGGAGACGTGTTTACAAAAGCTCGAGCGTATACGCCGGCCGGATTCTCTGAATTTTGATGAGAGCAGTGAGCGCAGGAGGCCTAGAAGTTTTCGTTAACGTCAATCTTGATGACGCCATTCTTTGTAGCAGGCGAACAAAAGAAGATACACAGCACGAAGGGGCTGAGACGCTCGCATAAGCTTTTTGTAACGTTCAAGTTTTTTTTTTTTTTACTGAAACGTTCTTCCTGCTGCATTCGGAACAATACCACGGAAGTGCTGTTGCAGCAGCGCTCACACCGTTAGAACAGAGGCAACCGCAGGGAAGAAAGAAAAAAAAAGACGGCATATAATTTATAAGATTGAACGCTATTTGTTGATATGACTTTATTATTTTACTCATAAAGGGAGAGGGGGTGACATCGGCAGGGTATAAGAAACTGAGAAAGGGGGCATAGTGAGACGGGTCGTCAGTGCGCTCTATTTGACGTCAATTCCAGCTTTTCATTAACCTTCACGGTGTTGTTGGCTCGACCGTAATGGAATCTGTTTTCTTTTTCCCTCTGAGAAAAACGAAGCAAGCGCGTGGAAAATTGAACTCGTTTTTTTTTTGTTTTTCCCTTCTCGAGAACATGTATCCGACGGGATAGCACTTGTTCTAGAGACCGTCTATTTAAGTATTTACTTTTCGTGTTCTTTACCGCTCCCTTTTGTTGAGCCCCCAAAGCTTACTTCTACAGGGCGTTATCCACGTTCGCACTAAAATTAAAACGTGAGAGAAAAAAAAACAACAACAACGCGCCTGTATTAGAGTTTAATGTAGCATCGGGGTTACGAAGAGGCAATAAGCTTTTCATTTAGGAGATTACAAAAACACAACGAAATCCACGAAACGGATGTAAACAGACGAGATAATATCTATGGCTTGGTTACGGGCTCCTTCAAATCGTGCTTTAAAGCGGTACGCTAGTGCTGAAGCTTTGCAGGCGGAAACGAAGAAATGGAACAGACGTCCGTGTCGCCTCAGCCGTAACACTTGGCTTTATAATTATTCGCGCGTGTATTCTTCCTCCACTCCTCGCTCAGTGTTGCGGGATTTTCTGGCGCTGACGCGCGTTTCTTCCTGTCTCAAACAGGAGCTCGTTTGGATTCATTCGTTCTTTTTTTAAACTCTCGACTAAGCTTTTCTGCAAAGAACAGAGTCTGTATGACGTACGTAGCTATTGCTTCCCCCTAGCGGAGCACATCACCATTCTGTTCTTTATCCCGCCGACTTTTTTTGTTCGTTGGTTAAATGCCACTGGCAGCACGAAACTGGGAGTAGCCACATCGTCAATGCCAGGCGCAGAAAATTCGTCGCGAAGCTTTAAGTACGACGATGCGTGCGTAATTTATTCACGTAAAAAATTGGAATAAAAAAGAGAGAGCTCGGGAGAGAAGCATCTCGCTCATTCTTTACAATGCCCATTTCCCGGCAGATCTCATTAACAACTTGTTAGGGAACCACCCGTAAAGTTGAATCGACGGGCAATTTCATTTCTACGGCCGGAAATTACCGACCTTGTCGAGAAGGCTCCATTCCCAATTAAGCGGTTCCCAGAGCCAAGAGTGTTGGGAGCGAGGCTAGTTGCCCTCTTTTTGTTTTCATCCGCTGTCTTTATTACTGACACGTTTTTCATTTTATGCCCCTGCAGTTCTTCGAAACAAGCAGATGAGATGCTTGCGTCTCTACACCACTAGCGATTTTCGTTTTTCTTTAACTTTTCTCGGTACGCCTTTGGAATCACTCTGATTTTAAATCACGGTTAGCGTTCTTTTTACAACAATTTTTTTTTGAGTCTCGGGTAATGAGATGCTGTGAACAACAACAACAAAAAAAAAAAAACTTCAACTGAAGATTTTAATTCGGAAGCTGCGAAAGAAAATTGCGAGCGCGATTATTCATTCGGAAACTTTCGCGTAAGTGACGCTTAATGTGAAAAGCAGGCTGACGTTGAAATACATATTTCAGCTCAGCTATAAATATTCTTGACGTACATTAGGCTAATATAGATTCGCAGCATAGTTGAAAGATATATTTGCCACTGTCTGGCAGCGATTTCAACACGGGATTGGCTGAGAACTTATTTTATGTACAGCTCTAGCGTGAGAGATTATTTTTTTTTCGTGAATTGGGACCCTAATTTTTGGAAACAGCTGTGTGAAAGAGAAGTGATACAAAGGTTCAAGTAATAAAAGGAGAAAAGACAGCCACCCGTTTGTTGCACGATGCCACAAGGAAATTTCAAGGATTCCTCAGAAAAAAATAACTTCTTAGTTACCGAAAAATTCGTCCTGGTCCGGGATTTCAAGTATTTGAGTTTTAAGTATTTTGGGAATGTCGACAGACAAGACTTGATAACACTTGATGACTAAAGTGTATACAACTGGCAGTACGCCTAGTCAGTCAGAGCCGAAGCTGTTTTTAGTCGACGCTTTCGCTTTTGTTGGCGTAGCGCTGCTCACGTGGTCACGGAGCATGGCGAGAGAGGAATTAAGGGCTGCGCCGCGCCAAACAGCTTCGGGTCGGTGTAAAAGGTGAAATATTAAGACGTGTGCTAAGTGAGGCAGCGTTGATGCTCAGTGGAAAGGGTCAACCAATGAGAGGCGCAGAAATTAGAGAGAGGGTGAGCCTGGCAATCAGATTCGCTGTTTCGCCAATAATCACGATGTGTAGCCGCGCGTTCTCTTTTATTCCCGTGAACGCCCGAACGACGAAGTGAGCCTCGAATCGCGCTTGAGCTGTGCGTAGTTTTTCTATAATTCTTTCGTAATGTGAGCGCAAAAAAAAAAAACGAACTGAACGTCCAGCTCGCGCGCCTCGAGCCACGCTTGAGTGGTCACACGGTACTTGTGCAAAGTTTCGCGATCATGCCAGATACTTCGTCCGATGAAACACAGAAAGCCGAATAGCCTAAAAAATACGTAACATACGACTGGATAAGTCTGCGCCTGACTTGACTAGAATATAACTACCACAAGCAGCGAACATAATCTGCAAGTGAAATAGTTGCACCACCTGGGTGAAAACCATCCGTCCCCCCTCCTTGCTCTCAATCGTCTTCAAAATTACCTCCCCCCCCCCCCACCACTCACCCTTTTCTTTCATATATATAGCCTCGTTTACTGACTCGGCATCTGTGCGTGACTGGAGATCAGCGCTGCGTCTCGCAAACACTGTGCCGAGATGGCGCTGCCCATTAACGTCCCCGGGATGAACGACATTTTGCCGACAGGCGGCGCTATCCAGCAAGGCCGGCGGCAGCACTTGGCGTTGCTATTCTCGGAGGCCGTTTTAGCGCGGTCCGCCTAAGTGCGGCCCGCACGCACTAGCGCCAGTTGACGGCTATCTCGGATATGCTTTGCGCTAACGCGCGCACCCGTCGAGATGAAAACCCTGCGAGCCCATTTTGCTAAGGCGAGTATACGGAGGCGCGGTTTAAGCACACTCGCTGCACCTGGTTTTGGGTCTACGGAATTCTGCTGCCGAAGGCGAGGTCGCGGGTTGGGTTGACAGTTGTGGCACCAACATATATGTGATGACGTAAGCCTAACTCTTTCGAGTATCGTGTTTCTGAGTAGAAAATAAATCGGGAAAAGCGCGATAGTTCGGAAGGAATGTACACCGAGTTAGTTTGTGATTCCTTGATATCCGGTGTCCTTGATATCTGGTGTTGTTTTTTTTGGGACTTAGAAGTCAATAAGTATATAATTTAAAATAAATGATTAAATAACTCTGTTTATTGTTCTATAGACAGCCGCCGTGGTGGAACAGGGACTATAGACTGCTCGACTGCTTTAACAAAAATCGCGGGTTCACATCCGGCCACGGTGGTCACATTTTCAATGAAGGCGAAATACTTAAAGTTCGCGTGCTTAGATTTAAGTGCACTTTGAAAAGCCCCGGATAGTCAATCAAAATTTTCAGCACTCTTCATTATATGACGTGTCTTTAGTGATATTTATTTATTCATTTACAGTGCTGCTAGCTCCAAATAGGGGTTGTGGTAGGGTGGATTGACACAAATACATATCAAAATAATAATGAGAGAGAGAGAAAAAAAAGAGAAAACAAGAAAACAAACTTTGAAAAAGACATGATTCGTAAAACAACAACAGCCAAAAAATATATTTCACATAGTACTTTCAATGAGCGTATGAAATTTATCCGCGTGTTCATATCATGGTCTTGGCACGCGACACACTAGATAGCGTTATTATTGAACCGCTGTAAGCAAGAATGGATATCATTATCACAAATCTGTAGCAATGTACCAAGTGCACAAGCCGAGTTGGTAAATTACGTCAGGATTCGCAAATATTTACGAGAGCTGCAGCCCTATAAATTTTACTCCACTAGTGCTCTCGCAATTTATTGACAAAACTTTAGCAGATCTCATTGTGTCTTTGTGATAACTGCGCTAATCGTCCGATCAGTGTTCATTTCACTTTTGAAACTAAAGCTCTTGCTCCCGCGGTTTCGCCGGTTCACTTCTGCCCCAACCTTTTCAAAAACGAATCATACTTTATCCAAACCGTTGTTCCTACAAAACACTGCTTCACATGTGGGGAACACTCGGACGTTCTGAACATTTTAGCTCAGATTATCTTAATTTACCTCAACCTTCTTCCGCGCGCGCGAACGTTAAAATTGATGTGAATACCTTCCACACACGGTTGCCGAAAGCATATGTTTAAATGAGTAAATTACGTAGAGAGGAATGAATCTCTGTTTCAAAAAACTGTGACTCAGCTATTTCTTGGACGGCGGCGCACAGTGTTAGAAGCTAACGCATTCCTCAGAACCCCTCGACGTATTACGCGTGGATATTTTCAAATATTAGCACTTTTACAACACATGTATTGTGTTATAAAGGAGAAGCAAGAAGGTGGGGGGCTCACTTAAAGGCATTCGTAACTTGCAGCAGTAGCGTTCACGCGTGCGCAAGAATGCGAGTTGTATACGACGTCAATTATTCAGTCAAACGACACCAAATTTCGTATAAAAGAGCAACAACTTTTATGTTTCCGTGGCTTCAGTGATGACAAAAAAAATTTAAAGAATGAGACCTGAGAATCGTTTCACATGTAGGAGTAAAACGATGCACTCTGAATTTGGGAATGGTAATAGAGCCACCACACCACTTCTTTAATTAGGCGTCGCGCTCCTTAACGGGACTCCTCCGGGCTAGTGTAATCCTACACGTGCCGCTTTCATAATCCCATCAGCGGTGACGCGACGTTCCACACTCTCGTATGAGACCATCACGTATCTCGGAAAACTTCTTTCTGCGTCATTTCGTAGGAGACTGAATCAGAGTAATGACTCCCGTTTCCTTCTCTTTCTCTCACCCCTAGACTTCCGTGTTTCGTGTGTCTTTTCCCTCTCCCGCTTCATCGCCGCTTTATGGAACAAGGCGGAAGTGCCCTATACTTGACCTCTTCGCGTATCAAGTCGAAAAAGCTCGCCCCTGACACGACTGAGTTCCGCAGTACATGCAGTAGAACGCGGCGTGCCGACTATAGCGACGGCTGTCGGCAACGGATCCGGTCGGCATGTCGGAAACACGGCCGAGCAGCCGAACAACCCTTATCGTCGATACTGCAATGTCTGACAGCATGCCTAGAGACTTTCGGTGGAAGCCTAAAAAAAAAACAAACTAATCTTCCAGCAAAACTCCAAAGCAAAATATGGACATCCTTCTCTAGTCGAGATATTTGATCTACACTCCCCAGTTCTCAAAAGAAAACAGTGCAGCACTGCGGCCAGATCGACGCAGATCAGAAGTCGAATTCGCAAAGCTGTCAGCGCAAGCGCTTCTCTTTATCGGCGGCTGGCACTTCCGATGTTGCTTTTTTTTTTCTGCATCGAGATAGGATAGTGTGCGCAGGGGGAGGTGCGGTACTGTGACGACGGCGCATTAGTGATTGCGCTCTTGAATTTCGAGACCCGCGCGCGGCCTTCGCAAGACGATGCACGGTAATGCGAAAGCCGGAGCAAAAGTGGCCGCCAACGAAACTCTGACGCCGCTCGATCAATCTTCGTCACGCTGCTCTCAACACGAAAAAGCTTCCCCGGCCGAATGCTTCGCTTTGTTTCGCCAAACGCGGCGGGCTCCAACTTTAAAACTTTCGCGGTCGAACGGTGTAGAGGCAAGCTCGTAACATTGAGACATGATCCCGGAGCGAGGCCCTTCGTAAGCCACGTACATTTTTTCTCTTAGGACGATTGCTTATTCGACGCACGCCCTTATGGTTGTCCACCGTGTCAGCTTCGCATCATCTCTGCCGGCTTTTCTCTCGTATGGTAATAAATAGCGTAAGGCTTCTCGCGCAAAGAGATTGCAAACTTTGAACGCGGCTTAGCTGTTGCCGTCGACTCACATAGATGGCCTTAGATGATTGAGTTATCGATTTCCAGGCTGCTCAAAGGACACCGCATGAAATTGGCTGCTTAGCGATTCAGTTTTGTTTCGACGTTTCTTCGAATAAAATTCAGAACGAAGGTAGAACTAGATTTTTTTATGCGTTAGACAAAAAAAAAATCTAATCCCACTTGCACGTCGAAAACGACGTGGCGAAACAATCAGCCTACTAAAGTGGTACGCGTCGAAGAGAGATAAGCGAGGTGACATGCTAAAAGTTGACGCAGCAAACTTCTTATTTTAGGATCGAGAGCACTATAGCAACTCGACAAACTAAACGAAGAAATGACGCGCACAAAACATATTCATTACTTGTCACGAAGACATTGCAAGGGTGCCACGGGACGAATTTCAATCTTGATAATTGAAAACTCAAGCAGAGAACGCAAAAAAAGATTGCAAAAAAAAAAATTGGTCCCGTGACTTAATGCCTAGCTCAGAAGGTTGCGAAAAAACAAACAAAGAAGACGTGAAAGGAAGAAATGACTAAAAGAAAACGAATGGGTATGAAAAAAAAAAAACAACTGTTACGATCGAGAAGTAAGAATACAAACAAAAACTACGGGGATGAGAAAGTTTTCTTGCCCCGCTTTATTCACTCTCAATCCCTAAATAATCTTTTTTTTTTACTTTCGGTCGAGTACAATGCGACCAGATCAACGAACTCATCGCCGGCACTGAGCGCGCGTTGACGCGGAAAAAGCGGCTTTTTGAGTTAACGACCTAGTCGGTTGGCATTAGCGTTAGCCCAATGAGTGCGATACAGTGCCCGTCTCGCTTCGCAGAGACAGAGCAGAACAAAGGGAGAGAAGGAAGAAGTTACGAATGAAGCGTGAGATTTAGGGCGGCTAGGCAAGGGACAGATGTGCTTAGGACGTTCTCTTTTACCTCGCAGGAAGTGTGCAGCGTGGGAAACACTGTGGACACTGAACAATTGGGCGATCCACGACGATCGCGATTTCAGAAAACACACTGGCCAGTTGCGATAATGACTGATACAGTACAATAGGGGCAGTAAGGTAAGCGGCACTACTGTAGGAAGTGGTACCGTTCTTCCTCTGACGCAGGTACCATTCTTGCTCAAAAAGAAGCTTACAGTTGGTATTTGCTGAAAGACCTGTTCCGCCACAAACAACAAGACATAGTAGAAAGATTCACAGACGCAGATATAGGTGACCCTTCCAATAAATAGACTTACTCAATGTGAATGCATAACCCCCCCCATACAAAGATGCACGCATAGACGCATGTGTATAGTTAACAAACTTAAGGCTAACTTAAGAGGTCCAACGATTTCGTTTGTGATTGATATGACCGAAATAGCTGCTAATTCAACAAAACATTTTCTTCTTTTCTTTATGAAGTACGTGTCCATTAACATTTATGATATCTACTGTTTCTCTGGCGAGAACTATCTCCTGGGCGTCCCAATTTGGCGCTGTGATAGATAGCTCGGCTGCAGATGTAAACATGGCTGGCTTGAATCCTATATCTCGTGTAAGGGTGGCCGGCATATGCAGGAGTTCCATTGTGTGGGCAAGGGTACCACGTTACCTTCCGTTCGTTCTGTGTAGCGTTCTGGGTCTAGTTCCTTCACATCACTTATTTTCGTCTTTCTCATTTTACCCTCGCCTGCGCTGCCGATTTCATCATTGTTTGTTCGCCAAAGTCCTACCCATATACGCTGACATTACTCTATCTACGCAACTTCTATCTCTAATTAGTCGGCTCCAGCCACGCTTTGCGGGGCATTGCATTGTTCCAGCAAGTATCCTCGAAGCACAGTCACGTCTTCGCACGCCCCAAATGGTCGCGAAGGAGGCGACGAAAGCTTTAGCCCATTCTATCGATTCCGTTTGTGTTTTTCTGGCGGCGCACTTGTCTTCTTCTTAGCCCGGCAGAGCGGAAAACAAAATGGTCCTGACCACCGTCGCCATCGACACCGGAGGACAGTGGGAAAAGAAGGAGGCGGGCCGTACGAAGCGCCGCTGTCAACTGCAGGCGCAATTAGGGTCACTCGTCCGTCCGTTAATTGCGAGCTCGGACCGTCAACGCGCAGCACTCGCTGAGTCTGCGCAGCGTCGCCTTTAAGCAGTGCGTGTTGGCTTTCTCTATTGCGCTTTCTTTGGCGCGAAATTAGGCGCTGCTGCGGCAGATGAAACGGACCGAAAGGGGCGCGCTAAGGCGAACCCGGTATCGTCTAACGAGATTTATTTCCACACGTGTGTTTCATTTTCTGCTAACACGCGCCTCAGACAGTTACGTTTTGTCGTGGCAACGGTCATTATAGAATGAGGGAAGAAGAAAACGAAACACCCATCAACATCATTACCATTTACCATTACTGGAGGACGAAGACGTCGCAAAAATGATCACCGGTTCATTCTATCCCGTGCAAGTTGATTCGATTTCATTCCGGCGAAGTTCCTAATTTTGTCACTTCATCAAACTGTCTGCTTTCCTCGACTTCGTATGCCCGTGCTTCGGCAACCACTCTAAGAACCCGGGTTCGATCTCTACTCCCCACTGTGTGGACTCTCCAGTGTACCCTTAAGAGACTCGACAATCCGCTCTGTACTGAATGAAGGATCTAGGGAGCCTGGTCACGGAGCACATCAGCCCAGAAAGCCACACGACCGATCCTGGTACATAATGACATCAGCATTGAGCGACCACATGTGAAACCTTGCAATGTGCGTGTGTTGTAAAGTGTGCCCCCTCTTTTTTTCTCACGTTTACTCTCCCATTCACCTCCCTATGTGCGGGATTGCAAGATGGACAAACTAGGCAACCTCCCTACCTTTCCTATACACTTTCTTTTTCTCTCTCTGTGGCTCTTACTCTCCGCCTGATGACTGGCCTATGTATTACGTTGCATACCCTGGTCCATTTCTTTCCGCTTGACGTCCACTAGAATATCTGCTAGACCTGTTCGTTCTCTATACATACAGGTGGTTGCATGGTATAACTTCTATATGTCTCCTGGAATAAGCAACCCATAGTAGATTTATTCCGGCCGAGATGAAGTGGGGCACGATTTCAGTACTGCGCTATGGAAGAGGGTTAAGCTATCCCTGTGTTGAAAAGAAGCAACTGCGAGTAGCAGACATAATACACCTGTTCAGCAAGGTGGGCATGATTTATAGTGGAATGCACTCGAGAGAAAGAGAGAGAATGCACTCGAGAGAGAGAAAGAGAGAGAGAATAAAGATGAAAAAAAAAGGCAGGGAGGTTGTACTCGGCGAGCTGCCTTTACAATGTTCGGACCCAGTAAACAAGAGTACGCGGAATGTTAAGCTGTGTGTGCTTAGAAAAATGATCGATGCAGAGCGGCGAGCTGACTGTATTTCCGGCTTTGTAAGCAGCACTTCCTCTATTTCTTTAGTGCTAGCCAGATGCGACTGATCGAACTGTTCACCGGTATCTTTTATTATCTTTTCCTACTCTCCCTCGCCGCCTCTATAGCGTTAGCGCCTGCTTTGCGGTTAATGGAGAGAGAGAGAGATAACAGAACACTTATTTGGTCTTTCAGTGAGGTCGGCGAGTGGAATTCTTCGTCCGGGATACCATCGGCGTGGGCGGCTGCCCTTGCAAGTTTCCTGGGGCCCTCTTGGGCTTTCGGATCCGAGCTGGACAGAGATGCCTCCCCCACTTCTCATTTCTTGTTAGGTTGTGCTCTGGGTTGTATACATAAACTGTGCGGACTATTCCAAACCACACGCGGTTCTGCCAAAATAAACCAGCTGCCCCATATACTGTGGTCGCGGGGAATACTTTGCAGGTGGTGCTTGACAATGGAAGCAAGGGATGATAAATTTCCGTTCATTTGTGCTTCTGTTAGTGGGGTGGCGCTGCCTATCCTCCGTTATTTGAGTCTAACGTAGCCGCTACCTTCCTTCTTCCTACATAAAGGTGAAAAGAAGGAAGGAAGAACAACAACAGAGAAGCCAGGGAGGGAGGTTAACCAGGCACATGGCCGTTTGACAACCCTACCCTTGGAGATTGGGAAACAGGAAAATAAAGATTAGAGAGAGAAGGGAAAAGGTTAGCAAAACTGCCAGTAGATGGGGTGACGCGTATGCAGCGGTGGTACTATGCAAATATCAAAGGCGTTCTCATAGGCCCGTTATCCTCATAAAGCTCAAGGGGGCTTCGACTGTACTGTGGGCCGACGAAAGACGAGGACGGTGCTCCAGAAACATCTGAAGAGGGAGACAGTTGGCGATCGTTCAATTGTCGCAACGCGCCAGAAAGTGTTTTCTTCTCTCAGAGGCGAATCAAAGGTCTGCGGCACCGAAGACATCGATAATCTTCCTGAAGGTAACGTATACATTTACCCCACCCGTAATCACTATATTGTGAGTTGTCCCTCGGTGAGACGCGGTGTCTCTTGATAACGTGCTTTTATTCGGGCCGCTACGAGCCCTACGAAAGGGAATGTGGCACCACGACGCCACTGCAGGTTTTAAAATGTGCCACAGAGTGCTGCGTGGTGGGTATAGTTATGCGCCACAAGTACCTAGCGAGATTGTTCAAGGAGCACACCAGGATTTACCTCTAGTGGACCGAAAGTTGAGCGATGGCTTGAACATTATGAAACCCCAACTAAACATATGAACTTATAAATAGGATGTAATGACTCAAGTTAAAAATTGTTTAAATTAAAAACCATTCAAGAGCATACCTTTAGATAATGTAAGAGTGAATAGAGTGTCAGAGTAATTGATTGATTGATTGATTGATATGTGGGGTTTAACGTCCCATGACCATCACATTATTATGAGAGACGCCTTAGTGAAGGGATCCGGAAATTTAGACCACCTGGGGTTCTTTGACGTGCACCCAAATCTGAGCCAACTGGCCTACAGCATTTCTACCTCCATCGGTAATGCAGCCACCGCAACCGGAATTAGATCCCGCGACCTGCGGGTCAGCAGCCGAGTACCTTAGCCACTAGACCACTGCGGCGGGGCCTGTCAAAATAATTAACAGAAATTTATTGAATGGGTAGATTGAAAGAGCTCTTTCCTTGCGAGCAGCTGGGATCGTCCCAGCACCTTGAAGAGCAGATCTGAAGCACGCATGACCTCTGAAATTCGCTTCGGCAGCGCGATTTCACGCTGCCGCAGTTGATTGAGGAAGCTACGCAGAAGGAAGCCTCCTCCCTCTCATTTGTCTATTGCGCCCAAATAATTCGATGAGTTCACTGAAAGAGCAGACTGCTTTCTTGTGAATATTGTCATACTGATGGCACATGTTCACTACAAAACAGTTTTGCACTCCTAAGTCTACCCGAGTGATCCCAAAGTTCATTAAAGAGTCTAATGCCATTAAAGAAGCCTAATTGGAGCACTGTGATCGGCTAAAGATGTTTCTTCCTAGCATTAAAAGAAGAGGTACGCAGAATGATATCTGGGTCTTGGCATAAAACAGCGTTTTGTGATAGGTGAAGAGGCAATGGAAGTTGTAAAGGAGTATGTCTACTTGGGACAGGCAGTAACGGCGGAGCCGAATCAGGGGAGTGAAATTACTAGAAGAATCAGGATGGGGTGGATCATATTCGGCATGCATTTTCAAATCACGAATGGTAATCAACCACTAACCGTCAAAAAAAAAAAGGTATATAAGAGCTGCATCTTGCCGGTTCTTACTTACGAATCAGAAACCTGGAGGCTTACAAAGAGGATTCAGCCTAAATTGAGGACGACGCAGCGAGCAATGGAAATAAAAATGGTAGGTGTAACCTTAAGAGACAAGAAGAGAGCAGAGTGGGTGAGGAAACAAAGCGGGGCTAAGGATATCATAGTTGAAATCAAGAAGAAAAATAGACATGGGCTGGGCACGTAGCGCGTAGGCAGGGTGACCTCTGGTAATTAAGGGTAATTGACTGGATTTACAGAGAAGAAACGCACGAAGGGGAGACAGAAAGCCATGTGGCCCGAAAAGATTAAAAAGTTTGCAGGTACAATTGTAGAAGAAATCAGAAGACCGGGTTTATTGGCAGATCATGGGAGAGGCCTTTGCCCTACAATGGGCGTAGTCAATATATATATATATATATATATATATATATATATTGAATTAACTTGAAGATAGCACATAAGAAAAGGTTCGTATTTACTAACGTTTCGGCCGTGGCACGGCCTTCGTCAGAGTAAGTGACTCACTCTGACGAAGGCCGTGCCACGGCCGAAACGTTAGTAAATACGATCCTTTTCTTATGTGCTATCTTCAAGTTAATTCAATATACAAAATACCCGGACCTGTCGTGCCTTCCCTTCAAGTTCTATATATATATATATATATATATATATATATATATATATATATATATATATATACCTTTAAGAAGTGGGCGAAGTTGGATCCTAAGGTCCTTCTCTCGCCTCACAAGGCCGATGCAGGCAGCGTCTGTTAGTAACAATTAACTGCTGGAGCTGCACAACCGCTCACTGGTCCCCCCGTATATGTAGGCACTGAATCGTACATCAGCGTCCCACCACTCGTTGAAAGCAACGCTTCTTCTTCATTCAATAAAGGAGAATAATAAAGACGAAATAAAAAAATTATTTCCGAACAATAACCAATTACGCAGCATTCACGCGATGCCCCCCGCCCCCTCTGCGTCGCATTTCTTGAGTTCCTCTCGTATGAGCTGCACTTTTTTTTAGCTCTTGGCACCATAGAATTGCCTAAATAAGCACTAAAGGAAGCTCTGGCCATAGATGAAACAAGTTGTTTCATCTAGGGACCTTCAGTGTCTATATGTGCTGCAACGCACGGTGCTTCAGCGAGCATGGGAATGATGGGTAGTACACGGATTTGTCTAATCTTCGTACTTCTGGCTCCGTTTGAATTCGCGTGGCATGAAGCTTTTTTCCCACAAAACAAAAATCAGGAAAGTTCCAGCAGTTGCGCTCCACCACCGTAATATTTTAGGCTTACCATTTCAAATCGAGCCTCTGAGTTCAAAAGGGTTCGTTCTGTCCTTCGAAACAGAACTGAAACACAGTAATAAACGAAGACACAAGTGCGATTCGCCGCTCGCTTTTACGAAGAGTAGGCAAATACTTGTACTACCCGTCGTTTCCATGGTCGCTGAACGATTGCAGCACCAAAGTACCCTCTAGTTAAATGTATAATACTATATATGCTTTGTACGAACAATTCTGTCCACTACCACCTACATACTCCATTAGGGTAAACACAAGCAAGGGGAGTGGCAGTGATTAAGGAAGTGTTTAGAAAACAAATTATTTACAGTATGTACAGAACACAAAGGCTTCATAATATTCCAGTAAAAGGGCACGTACACTTTGGCACATCTATGTGGTTAGAAAAAACTGGCAGACCCCAAGTTCAGTGGGAATCGATGATATGCGAAGCACGAATGAGGAAGGTTTATATGTCAGTTTAAAATCAGAACAACGTTACGAGGTGGAGGTAAATTATGCAGTACATAACTTCCATGTCATAATTATTATGTTTTGGCGTGTCATTTAGCTTCATCATCTATTCACGCCACCTGATACCACATTTGGTTTATGTTGAGCTAAAGAAACGGCTACGATCGTGCTATAAGCGTAGCATGTAGTCATGTTTTACATGACACGTATATCATAATTATCATGTTCAGACCTGTCGTATAAATTCGCCGTCTATCGACGTCAAGCAATACCAATTTCGTATTTGTGAAGCTAGAGAAACGACCGTGAGCGCATCATGAGCGTGGCATGTGGTCGTGTTGTTACATGACATGCATCTCATGATTATCGCGTTTGCACCAGTCACATACCTTGGTCGTCTATTCACGTACCGTAATACCAAACTTGGAATATGTGAATCTAGCGAAACGGTGGGGAGACCATCATAAAGGGCCCAATATACTGCGACGCAATGTTGACGAGCGCACGCTGGACGCAGCGACGCTACGCTAGCGAAACGCTAACACTCTATAGTCTCACGCCAGACGCGACCGGCGTTGGTCAGCGCAGCCTGGCGGCAACCGTTGCGAAATGCGACATGCTGCATTTCGCACCGACCACGTTACCCAGAATGCACCGCGTCTGCCTAGCTTCGCGACGAAGGGACGCCGGGCGTGCTCAAACGCGCATGCGTCAAAGCAACGCAGTGCGGCGCGTGCCTGCGAGTATATGCCAGACAGATCGGCGCCTGGCGTGGCATCGCCGGCATGACGCCACGAAACGAACGCTGGAGCACACGCGCACCGGGTCACGTCTAAGTGTATTAACGCCTTGAGTGTTGCATGTAGTCATGCTATTACATGACACGCATCTCATAATTATTATGTTTGCACCAGTCACATACCTCCGTCATCTATTCACGTGACGTAATACCAAATTTGGCATATATGAATCTAGCGAAACGTCCCCGGGCGCATCATGAGTGCGGCATGTAGTCATGTTGTTACATGAAATGCATGTCATGATTGTCATGCTTGGACATGTCATTTGCATGTCGTCCTTTCGCGTCACGTTATACTGAATTCGGTACTTTGAAGCTAGCGAGACGGCCGCGAGTGCATCATAAGCGTAGCGTGTAGTCATGTTTTTACATGACACGCATCACATGATTATCATGCTTGCACTAGTCGCATCCTTCTGTCGTCCATTCAGGTCCCGTAATACCGAATTTGGTGTATGTTAAGCTAGCGAAACGGCTGCGAGGGCATCCTGAGTGTGGCTTGCAGTCATAACGTCACATGACACGCATCTCATAATTATCATGTTCGCACAAGTGATATACCTTCGTCATCTATTCAAATCACGTAACGCCGAATTTGGTACATGTGAAGCTAGCGAGACGGCTGCGAGCACATGATGAGCGTGGCGCGTAGTCATGAATCATGACTTACGTGACATGCATGTCATTATTTTCACGTTAGGGTCTGTCATTTGTGTTCGCCATGCTATCATGTCATGCCATGCCAATTTTGCAACATGTAGTGTGAACGAGACCACCGCAAGAGGAACAAGACAATGAAATGAAAATTATGACATTTATGACATACATATCATTATTTTCATGTTATGACTAGGCAAATATGTTCTTCATACAGTCATGTTATGCCATACCAAGTTTGGTATCAATGCCATTATCGAAACGGCAAGGAGAGCTAAAAGTCGTAGGCGGCTAGATAGATAGATAGATAGATACGCTCAAATGTCGCCGAAGTTCGCTAAGAAATGCTTCGCATTTCAAGTTGTTAACGATTTAGAGTACTTGGTACTCTACTAAGGGAGAGCATAAGCCGTCCCGTATGGTGTTTAGAAAAAAATGGTTAACGATTTAGAGTACTTGGTACTCTACTATGGGAGAGCATAAGCCGTCCCGTATTACGATCACTTATTCCAGTGTATCGAACCGAATACACGCTCTCCAGCACATTTTTTTGGCATCTCTGCAGCAAGCCTTCAAAGTGGAACTAGTTAGTTATACCGCAAAAAAACGAAAAAATAATGTTTTGATGCCGAAACCTACAAGGAAATTTCTTGTACTCTTGTGAGAGAATCAAAGCGATTGAAACCTTTATTCTATAACTGTCGATAATTATAATCTATGCGAAGCACCAGCTGCTTTGCTGAATGATTTCAAACCGAGCACGGCATCACACGCAAGCCTTCTGTCCACAAATAAGGCTGCAGCCGTAACTCACAACCACAGTTTCGCTCTACTTTATGACAGAGGCCAACCAGTCGTTATGCGATACATGTCATTATTGGACCAATGAGTAGTCGAAAAAAAAAATAGATGCACCGCCATCCAGCGGACATTCCAAGGACTAAACGCGAGGTGGCACACGCACACTTTCTTACGGCTTGCGCTTCGGGTCCACTTCCCACCTTTAACCACCTCGAGTTCATGGTATATACTAGTTCACTGTATTCATGGCACTGCGGCCGAACGCTCGCTAAACCTTTCGAAAACCAAGGAGGTTACGCCCAGCGAGTATGACGTAGCAAACTTTTTCAGTCAGATAGTGCTCAATCTACATGCCAATGGCTGCTAATGGGAAATGAGAGGCGCAGAATTCGGCTTTTACTTTCTTACGGCTTGCGCTTCGTATCTACTTCCCATTTTTAACCACCTCGAGTTTTTTTTTTTTTGATATGATGTATAAGGAGATGTTGGCGCACCATTATGGCGCCGGCTACTCCTTAGCCGTTGATTGAAACTTGAACACGTATCTTGAAGCAAAACATACAAAGCAGTGCATGGAAAATAGAAAACTCGGGCACAGATATGCAAAGACACACTTATACGCACATATCACAATGGTAAGTAAATGTTCGAAAGTCAATGTAAGAAGTCTCTGGAAATGTCCCTCGTTATTATTCGGTCCACCAGCATTAAACAGCAAAGCACACGTTTGGTCCTTATAAAGATGCATTCACTTGTATGTACATAATAGTTGACACGTCATTCATTTCACAACACACACGTGATGTGTGTCACATGATACTGTAAATAATAGGTACATGTGTTACAAATGAAGGTTTGTTCTTTGTTAATACTTGTCAGCAATCCCGCTGTATTGTAAAAAAACGTGTTTATGCTTTTAAAGCGTGGGACTGTAAAACTCCAGTTGGCCACGGGCCCAGAAGTTTTTTCATGCTAAATGGTCTGTGGTCCAATGCGAACAGTTCGCGCTTAAGACGGCGTCTCGGCGTGTCATGATGTGGACAGTCTATGAGAAGGTGACAGACACCTTCATCTATAAATCCACATTCGCACTCGGGAGTTTCAGCTCTGCCGATTCTGTGTAAAAAATGTTTTGTGTATGCGGTGCCTAGCCTCAATCGGTGAATTAGAGTTTCCATCCTTCTATCTAATGCCAGCGTAATTTTGAATTCAATACATGGATCGATGTGATATAAATCGCAGCTCTTTGTACTTTGGTCAAACCAAGCAGTTTTACTCATTCTGAAAGTTGTATTCTTTATAATACTGCGCAATTCAGTTTTCGAAATTGGTAAAGAAACAGTAACGTCTTTACGATGTGCTTGTCGTGCTGCTTCATCGGCAGCTGTGTTTCCAGGAATGTTGCAGTGGCCAGGTATCCACTGGAATTTGATCTCCTGTTGCGCCTTCTTTGCTTTGGTGAGCTCCTTCATCGTTTCGTATGTCATACTATCACTTATTACTGTCCTGTTTGTACTGGAGAGTGATCTTAATGCGGCCTGTGAGTCACTAAAAATTACCCATTTTCTAGCGTCTGCTACCGAGTTTATAAACTTTAGAGCATACAGAATAGCGAAGAGCTCAGATGTAGTAGATGACGTCATGTGACATAATTTAAACGATTCCTGAATATTGAGCTGTGGTATGATAAATGCCGATGTTGAAGACGTTGTAGTACTTGAGCCATCTGTGTAAATATGTATGTACCCTGGATACCGCATGTGTATCTGATAAAGCGCTAGTTGTTGAGCAGCTTGGATGAACATGTCTCTCTTTCTGATAATGCCATCCACTGAGAATTCAATGCTTGGTATGACAAGCAGCCATGGAGGATAGTCCATTTCAGAGCTCCAAAATTCATTTCTGGGTAATATATGTACATTACTCTGTACATCGTTATGAGCATTGATTTTATCTCTTAGTAAAATCTCCTGTGCCAATGGGCGGTCCCTGTGTTGCGTCTGTAAGCGAAAAAAATGGCGGCATGTTTCAATTGTTCTCATGACTGGAAAGGGTGGTTGTCGAGTCTCTGCTATGACAAGGCTGCTGGAAGTCGCTCGTGGAACACCTATGCAGACGCGCAGTCCCCTAGCTAATAGTCTTTGAAGTCGCTCCTCTGAAGTGCGGGAAAGGACGTGTAACACTGCTGCAGAATATGCAACTTTTTGTCGTATTAAGGCATTGTGAACAGCGAGCATGGATGATACAGATCCACCCCATGATGTCCCAGCAATTCTGCGGAGTATATTCATTAGCGTATTCACCTCGTTTTCGAGTTTCTTTATGTGAGGTGCCCATGATAGCTGCCTATCCAGTATTACTCCGAGAAACCGATGCTGTGTCACAATCATTAGTGGTTCTTCTTCTAAATTGAGATTGAAGTTCTTTAACTTCTTACGGGTGAAGGGCAATACAGCTGTCTTTGCGTGCGATAGAATCATTCCTCTTTCTTTTAAAAAGTTGTTGATAATATTTATTCCGTCCTGCAATGCAATCTGAATTAACTGTATGTCCGTGCCAGATGCCCAAATGCACACATCATCTGCATATAAGGAGTATTTCAACCTGGAAGGCAGTCTTTTAGCTAAATCAGCCATAACACAGTTGAAAAGAAAAGGGCTGAGTACGCTTCCTTGTGGCACTCCCTGTCTGACGTCGTGTTCTGCACTTTTTCCTTCGCTCGTCTGAATGAATATTTTACGACCTGATAAAAATTTGGATACCCACCGCAAAGACCTGCCGGACAGTCCATGTTCCAACATACTCAGCAGAACATGAGTGTGACTGACTGTGTCAAATGCCCTTTTGATATCCAAGAACACTGTGACCGTCAAACTACCACAGGCGCGTTCATGCTCCACATACGTTACTAAGTCCAGTATTGCATCCATTGTGCATCTCTGTTTCCTAAAACCTGTCAAGTAGTTGGAGAATACACCAGTTCTGTTGCACCACCATTGAAGTCGCGCATCAATCATTTTTTCCATTACCTTACATAAACAGGTTGTCAGACTGATTGGACGGAAGGATTCAAGGTTCAAGGGCGTCTTAGCCGGTTTTAAGATCGGAATGATGCGAGCAGACTTCCAAGACTCGGGTACAATTTCTCGCGTCCATAGATTATTGTAAATATCTAAGAGAATATTTGTTCCTGTGGGCCCAAGGTTCTTTAGCATATTGTACGTAATGCCGTCCGGTCCAGGGGCCGATTTTTGACGACATGATGCTATAGCACAATGCAGCTCCCTTAACGTAAATACAGGGTCTAGTTGAGGATGCTGGGCCCAAAAGCTAGCATTAATTTTCTGGTTGGCTAACGCGACAGAATTATCAAATAATGCACATTGTGATGCGGCGGGCCTACTGATAAGTTGACAAAATTCATCTGCTACCACAGCTTCCGGTTTGTCCAAGGCTACAGGAAGAGCACGAAATGGGAAGCTCTGTGAAACAGGGCCACTAAGTGCTCGAATTACAAGCCAAATTCTTGGAACAGGTGTGTGGGGAGAGAGCGTGCCACAGAAATCACGCCAGCGTCGTTTACCTAAATTTTCTAGCCGTCTGCGCATTACACTGTGGATTTTCTGTGCATTTTTGTATGCTTCTAAACTTCCGCTGCGTCGATATGCCCTTTCTGAACGTCGTCTGAAGGCTCTTAGATGTTCATACTCTCCATCAACTGCAGCATAGTCTTTTGGAATCGGGACTTTCTTTGTACATTTATTCGCATTATCTTGCAGAAATTCAGTAAAGCTTTCAACTGTCGTGAGGTCACTATTTTGGTTTGTTAGGTGGTGCCGAAAAGCTTTCCAGTTCGTCAGTTTGCTGTAGCGTCTGGTGTCGTCTTTTCGCAAGTAGGGGTGATTTATTAGAATGGGAAAATGGTCACTCCCACGTGTTTCTACATCCGTTGTCCATACCACACCATTCACTAGATCTTGGGAACACAAGGTTACATCGATGCAACTAGAGTAATTATGCCCTCGGACAAAAGTTGGGGAGCCGTCATTTAAAATTGTCAAATTGCATTTGTCTGCGGCACACTCAACAATGTTCCCACGTGCATCACATCGATCACTACCCCAGATTATGTTGTGCGCATTAAAGTCTCCGCATATAAACGTATATGAATTAGAAATGTTGAAGATATTTGTTAGCTCTTCTACCGAAATGCGGCTTGAAGGTTGTAGGTAAAAATTGATCACTGTAACGCACTGCTCACCAAAGGATACTTTGCAAGCGACGAATTCCGGGAAGTCCGAATCACTTGAGTGAACTTGATGAGAAGGTAGGTCCTTTCTGACGCACAAATGTACTCTGCTAGGACCACTTCGACGAGGTGACTTATATATCACGTAGTTGGAGAGGCGGAAATCATCATTCATTCCTGCCTCTTGGATGCAAAGTATTGGAAAATTATACTGCAGAAGGAGTTTACGGAAGTCAGCACACTTCCTTCGAAGACTATTGGCATTCCACTGGTATATGGAGACATCTTTGTAGCGCTTATTCATATGTTACTTGTCGCAGGTTTGACCCGGACTGTTGACACAATAGTGCTTCCAGAGGCAGCAGGGCTTTTACGTCTGGCAGGTTGTTTGCTTCCGGTAGAGCAGACAGGATTGCCTTAAGTGCTGCGAAAAGCATTGGCAGAATCAACTGCATGACTGATGCAGAGGCACGGTCTCCATTGAAGGGTTGATTTTCTGAGGCCTGTTGAGAATGACGTGACGTTTCGATGTTGTAGTTGGGGCGAACACTGGCACTGTCGGTTTGGCTACTTTCCGGCAGAGGTCCCGTGGGCGTTCGCAGCTTTGACGCGTATGTTGGGTTACTTGAAGGTACTTCTCGTGAGTGGTCTCCCGAGTGTGCTCTTGGCGGCTCTCTTGGCGGTTCTCTTGGCGTGCTTGTCGACTGTTGTTGTGGTGGCCGCTGAGGTGGATCACGTACAGGATGAACAATCTCAAGGTTTGGAGATGGTTCATTGGGGCGCGGTTTTCTTCCATGAATGAGCTCATGCCGACGCATTTTTGCAGCAGCATTACTTTGCGGGCAGCCTGAATATGAGGCAGCGTGATTACCTGCACAGTTTGCACACTTAGGCTGAAGAACAGACTTGCACTCCTTATGATGGTGTTCTTCTGAGCAGATCTTACACCGGCGTGTGTTACGGCAACTTTTCGCCATGTGTCCGAATTGCTGACAGTTATAGCACCGAAGTGCTGGACCAAGATATTCTTCCACTGGGTGACTGGTGAATCCTAAGTAGATTCTTCCTGGAATCGGGCGGTCATCTCGAAAAGTCAGGATCACTGAGTGAAGTGGACGCGTCGTTACTCCTCCATCTTCCTGGCGGTAGTATTTTATTTGCCGTCGCGCCGATATAACCCCTGCATCTCTCAAGTACTCTAGGAGTTGTTCATCTGAATACTGCAGAGGAACATGTTTTACTTTCCCAACGTTCCGAGTGTATGACTCTGGGATGAAAGGCTTAACTTCCAAGCCACCTACATTTGAAAGCATCAGAAGACGCTTGGCTGAACTTAAGGAAGCAACGCTGACACTGAAGCTTCCATCTCTGGTCGTTCTGAATGACTGCACTTTTTCTTTAGCAGCGGAAACTACTTCAGCTGACACTCGATTGGGGTTCACTTTCCAGAAGCTAGCACCTTCAGCTGTTGGACGAAAGACGACTGGGATACCCTCTGCTCGTTCCTTTTTATAAGTAACCAACGTAAATGGTTCATCTTCGCCCATGTCTTCTTCATCACTTAGGTAATAAGTTGACGTTTTATTGTCGAGAGGATTCTCTTCTAAGCGAGGCTTCTTGCTCTCAGCTTCATCGTCTTCCAATGCTGCTGTGCTCGCTGGAGCCATTTCGCGGTTGTTAATTTGCAAACGTGCCGGCTTTATGATGCTTGGACGCACCTGTAAGCCCACAGGCTTTTAATTGTGTCCTGCAGTATCACTCATGTGGTATAACGCACTTGGACGAGCATAAGGCTCGTGGCGATGGCTATCAACCACCGTAGTGGTCGCGTACTAGCCAAGTCTTTAATAACGGAACCTCGTACCTGTAGGGCGCCGAGCCCTCGAAGTCTTCACCCGGCGTATTGTTGGCACACCGCGAAGAAATGGATGTCAGCGTAATAGTCCAAGAAAAGAACAGAAATCGAACAGTGCACAGAGACAGCGACTGAACAGATCCCACCTCGAGTTCATTCATGGTATATACAAGTTCATTGTATTCATGGCACTGCGGCTCAACGCTCGCTAAACCTTTCTAAAGCTAAGGAGGTTACACCCAGCGAGTATAACGTAGCAACCCTTTCTTGTCAGATAGTGCTCAATGTACATGCCAATGGCTGCTAATGGTGATCACAGCCTGCGCGTTCCCTAAAAGCCGAATGCTCCTGTCTCTCATTCGCCATTAGCAGCCATTGACATGTACATTGAGCACTATTTTTATTGTTCACCAACGCACAGAAGAAGTCTCTCACCGGCACCACCTTAGAGGTCAAAATGTTATGATTGTCACATACTACGGGGGACGAACGGGTGCCGCTATAAAGAGTTTCGCTCCTAAAACATACGAACTGAGAGCCGTGTAACTCTTGCTTTACTTGCGCGTATAAATAAGTTTGCCAAATTTAAGGAAACCGTTCTCATGCAAGTATTGGAGCCGCGAAGAGACAAACGATGTGCGCAGTTGTATCTCAAAAGATTACTGTAATTTGGGATGACCGAATCAACCCACGTCGCATTTTACATACGCTAGGCTTCTGCCTGATTAGCTAATCTGCTGGAGCAACCAGCTTTAAGTATAATTGTGATCTATGCTTCGAAAGTGGATGAATGTTCCTTATCACTTATTTATTGCGCTCGTAAAACTGAAGATCGCATCTGAACGCGACAGGCGTCGCAAAAGCATTCGTTGCAGACGATAAAAAAAAATGATGCCTACATTTTCGGAGCTCTTTAGTGACAATTGCTACTATAGTTATATAGCATGCATCCTATTAAAGCACGTGCACTCATATTATGTTGAAAGCAACAAAATGGATTGCATCTTGATGGACCTTAAACGGTAAATGCAGGTGCACTTTCATTGGTCTCTAAAACTAGAAGAACAACTTTACATCGAAGGCCAGTTAGAGTGCCTCTGAAGTTGCACAGCTGCACCAGTGAGTCCACCGTAATAGAAGACCAGAAACTAACCTCCGAGGCATTATAAGAAGAACGATATTGCGCTCTTTCAGAGACTTTTACCCGAAATCGCGATATAAAACAAAGGCAACGCATCTGTAGTCAGGCATCTGCAGTCCAGATGTCTAATACCTCTATGTTTGAGGCTGCTATAACTAACCTGTCGCCCTAATTTTTAGGAGTATAGTATTTCCATTGTTCAGTAGACCTGTTAAGCTTTGTAGTTCTTTAATACCTGTTTTTGTTCTTATAATGTGCATTATTTCTTGTTGGTTTCCTTCACTGATCCATGTAACCACCAATTTTCCACTTTTTCATTATGTTGTGTAACCCACTCCCCTCTGTAATGCCCTCGGGCCCTGAGGGTATTGAAATAAATAAATAAATAAATAAATAATTGAATAAACGCTCACCACTCGAGCAAACCCTCTTTTAGTTGGTCCATCGTTCCAACGGGAGATTCTTGCGGTCACTTTCTTGAGTCGACCTCGCACAATACACCTCGTAAGCTACAGGCCCCAAGGACAAATTACATCACTTTTCCTAATAATCCCGAATTCGACATGGCTCTCACGTCGCCACTTTTATTAGCACTCGCCCGCGGGGCCCCGGAGCAATGCGCAGAGGGCGCTCTGTGACCCCTCTCTGTACCTTCCGCCAACTCTTTTTCGGTCGGCCTCCAACGGTAAGACAAAAGAGGCGATCGCGGTGGCGAGGATGAAAGTGGGGGGCGAGCCCCGCCATATTTCAGCAATCTAAACGACCCGCCCTTTCCTTCGCTCGGCCAGCGCGGACTCCCACAGCGAGCTGGCAGGGTGACGCGGCGCGGTAGCAGGCAATCACGCTTCACAGCTCCGCCCCCTCGGGCGCACACAGCGCCGTTTTCATTTCCGATCTTCTGTGGCTGACGCACGCAATCGAAGAAAGAATCGCAAACCTCGAACACCAGCGGACAGACAGATGGGCGAGCTTGGGACTCGGAGCCCGAATGAACGCCGCTCAGATCCTCACGTAATCGTGTCCTCGCAAGCTCATATATATATATAGCGGAGCGGCGATGGCGTAGTGGTTAGAGCATCCGCCTCGCATGCAAGAGGTCCGTGGCTCAAATCCCGGTACCGCGCAGTTCCCAACCGGATTAAAAAAAAATCCGCGTGTTGATGGAACTGCATTAAGAGGCCTGGGGTGCGGCCTCACCGGCAAACACCGCCGAGAACGCACTCCCTCACCAGAGAAGGATTGGCCACCCTGGTGCAGTATCTGGCCACTACCTCCCACATGATTACGTCAAATAACTCACGGCCCTCAGTCCTCAGCAGCTGCGAAGCAACTGACCACGGCGGCGGTCAGATCTGCAACGCAGCAGAGGGTGCTAAGAATCTCTGGATCCGGGCAGGCCGCCATTGGAACCTGAACTTGGCAACGTTTAACGCTAGAACCTTATCTAGTGAGGGAAGTCTAGCTGTACTATTCGAGGAGCTAGAGGGTGTTAAATGGGATATAATAGGGCTCAGTGAGGTTAGGAGGACAGATGAGGCCTATACGGTGCTACAGAATGGGCACGTCCTTTGCTACAGAGAACTGGGAGTGGGGTTCCTCATTCACAGAAACATAGCTGGCAACATAGAGGAATACTATAGCATTAATGAAAGGGTGGTAGGTATCGTAATTAAACTGAATAAAAGATACAAGATGAAGGTAGTACAGGCTTACACGCCTACATCCAGCCATGATGACGCTTCAGTTGAAAGCTTCTATGAAGACGTGGAATCGGCAATGAGTAAGGTAAAAACACAGTATACTATAGTGATGGGCGACTTTAATGCAAAGGTAGAGAAGAAGCAGGCTGGAGACCAGGCAGTAGGAGATTATGGCGTCGGTACTAGAAACGCCAGAGGAGAGCTACTAGAATAATTCGCAGAACGCAATAATTTACGGATTTTGAATACCTTCTACCGAAAACGAGAAAACCGCAAGTGGACATGGAGGAGCCCTAATGGCGAAAATAAGAACGAAATAGACTTTATAATGAGTGCACACCCTGGAATCGTGCAGGATGTGGAAGTGATTGGCAAGGTACGATGCAGTGACCATAGAATGGTACGGTCTCGAATTCGCCTAGACTTGAAGAAGGAACGACAGAACTTGATACGCAAGAAGCCAATCAATCAGCTAGCACTGAGAGGGAAAGTACAGGAATTCAGAGTGTCACTGCAGAACAGGTACTCGGCTCTCAGTGAGGAAACCAACCTTAGCGTAGATACAATGAATGATAATCTGACGAGTATCATTATGGAGTGTGCAGTGGAAGTTGGAGGCAGGGTAGTTAGACAGGACACTGGCAAGCTTTCACAGGAAACGAAGAACCTAATTAAGAAGCGTCAAATCATGAAAGTGTCAAGTACAACAGACAAAATAGAACTGGCAGAGCTTTCGAAGTTGATTAATAGACGTAAAGTATGCGATGTAAGAAGGTATAACATGGAGAGAATTGAACACGCTCTGAAAAACGGAGGAAGTGTCAAAGCATTGAAGAGGAAACTTGGGATAGGCAAAAGTCGGATGTATGCACTAAGGGACAAAGAAGGCAAAATAACTACCAATATGAATAGGATAGTTAAGATAGCGGAGGAGTTTTACAGGGATCTGTACAGTAGCCGAGACAACCACGACCTTAATACTATAAGAACTAGCAGTAACCCAGATTACACCCCACCAGTAATGATAGAAGAAGTCAGAAAAGCTTTGGAGAGCATGCAAAGGGGCAAAGCTGCTGGTGAGGATCAGGTAACATCAGATCTGCTGAAAGATGGAGGACAGATTGTGTTAGAAAAACTAGCCACCCTGTTTACGAGGTGTCTCCTGGCGGGAAGAGTACCAGAGTCTTGGAAGAACGCTAACATCATCTTAATACATAAGAAAGGAGATGACAAGGACTTGATGAATTACAGGCCGATCAGCTTGCTCTCTGTAGTATACAAGCTATTTACAAAGGTAATTGCTAACAGAGTAAAGAAAACATTAGAATTCAATCAACCAAAGGAACAAGCAGGATTTCGAACAGGCTACTCAACAATTGACCACATTCATACTATCAATCAGGTAATAGAGAAATGCTCAGAGTATAACCAACCACTATACATAGCCTTCATAGATTACGAGAAGGCGTTTGATTCAGTAGAAATATCAGCCGTCATGCAAACACTGCGGAATCAGGGCGTAGATGAAGTATATATAAACATTCTGGAAGAAATCTACAGGGGATCAACTGCTACCATAGTGCTTCATAGAGAAAGCAACAGAATACCAATCAAGAAGGGTGTAAGGCAGGGGGACACAATTTCCCCAATGCTGTTTACCGCGTGCTTACAGGAGGTTTTCAGAAGCCTAGAATGGGAACAGTTAGGGATAAGAGTCAATGGAGAATACCTTAGTAACCTGCGCTTCGCCGATGACATTGCATTGCTGAGTAACTCGGGGGACGAATTGCAACTCATGATTACGGAGTTAGACAAGGAGAGCAGAAAAGTGGGTCTTAAAATTAATCTGCAGAAAACGAAAGTAATGTACAACAACCTCGGCAAAGAGCAGCGCTTCGAGATAGGTAATAGTGCACTTGAAGTTGTAAAAGACTATGTCTACTTAGGGCAGGTAATAACCGCAGAGCCGAACCACGAGATTGAAGGAACTAGAAGAATAAGAATGGGGTGGAGCACATTCGGCAAGCACTCTCAAATTATGACAGGTAGATTGCCACTATCCCTCAAGAGGAAAGTATATAACAGCTGTATCTTGCCGGTACATAGCTACGGAGCAGAAACCTGGAGACTTACAAAGAAGGTTCAGCTTAAATTGAGGACGACGCAGCGAGCAATGGAAAGAAAAATGGTAGGTGTAACCTTAAGAGACAAGAAGAGAGCAGAGTGGATTAGGGAACAAACGAGGGTTAAGGATATCATAGCTGAAATCAAGAAGAAGAAATGGACATGGGCAGGGCATGTAGCGCGTAGACAGGATAACCGCTGGTCATTAAGGGTAACTGCCTGGATTCCCAGAGAAGGGAAGCGGGTTAGGGGGAGACAGAAGGTTAGGTGGGCAGATGAGATTAAGAAGTTTGCGGGTATAAATTGGAAGCAGCAAGCACAGGACCGGGTTAACTGGCGGAACATGGGAGAGGCCTTTGTCCTGCAGTGGGCGTAGTCAGGCTGATGATGATGATGATGATGATGATGATATATATATATAATCTGTTGCTCATCTCGTTTGGTCGTAGCTCTGAGTCTCGAACCCACATCCTCCTCGGTACAATAGTCGAGCGTGCATCCCCGAGAGAAGCGACAGAAGAGCGGCAGCAGGCGCGCCTTCCTCCAAACAAGATTAACACGGTCCAGTGGCGATCGACGAGGGACGACCCCTCTCACAACGGAAAGACGCGAGCGGGTCAACACTCGCTTGGCGTGTCTCGTTTCGTAACACGAAAACAAAGCGTGCAGCGTTTGTTAAGGGAAGTATACGGTAAAGCGCTGCGAGCTGACAGCGATTCGGCGCGCGGAAACAGAACCGTGCAGCGCCGATTCTCGCTACGCGACCTTTTGTGAAAACAATATAGGAGTACCTATTTCACCCTGCTGGACTCTGGTCATTCTCGAGCGAGTCTGGCAACAACTCGAAACGTTTCTATTGTGACGAACCTGTACATAATTGCAAGGGAGATTGAATATATATCAGATCTATATATGAAAAGTTGCAGTAGCAAAGTACATAATTGCAGGTGTGACCGATATTAGCAGCGAGTCTTTTCAATGCAAAGAGAAACGGCTGCAAGTGCTTCTTAAGCGCGGCCCTAGTAAACACGTATCATGCGTTACGCGATGTAATTTACTCTACAGCGAGCATACATTCAATATCATTACTTTATGATTTTCAATGTGACAAAGCCAATGAAACCAACAGACAATTAAGCCAATTAGAGCAGAGGAGATATTATTTGCTGTTTTTCACCGTAGTGTAATTATATGATAAAAATTGAAGTGGACAAAGAAGCACACTTTCTGTCAATGGGATCCGAACAGAGAACCTTCGCATCACGCGGATGATGCTCGACCGATTGCTTTCATTAGTTGGGTGCAGCAAAGAATGGAGCCCATCAAACAACACTACTTCTTTTTCACTTCCAATGTTTCAATGTAAGAAATCATTGTTTCCCCTGAAAGTGCACGGATATTCACAAATGACCCAACACGTTTGCAATTCGTCCTTCGTATCAAATAACCACCTCCCTACGAACCTTGTATCCCGTTCGAACTTTTTCCAAGAGCACTTGACGCTACTACAAAGCAAGCAGGTGTGATATAACACGTATTTAAATAAAAAAAACGAAAAACAAACAGCACAATAGGAGACGAAGCGAACGCAAAGGAACATGCACTATAGGCACTGCGTTTCTTCCCTTGTGCTTCGTATAATGTAACGCTCTTTTCCCTATTTCTAAATTTGCACCCAACAAGCCGTATTTGTGTTCTAACAAATTCGGTATTTCTCCTCGGAAAATCCTGGTGGCTCTCGATTTTGTCGCACTGCACAGTTTTAACTCAATAACGCCTAAGCATTTTTGTCCCTATAGGTGGCTGGAACAGCCGAGAAGGCGAGACGGGAGCAAAGAACGGCCGTCAAACACTCCGGAACGGAACCAATCACGCGCAACGGAGAGAAAGAAGTTTTCCTCGGCTCTCTTTTCGCACAGGCGTGCGAAGCGGTGTCGCGTTTCTTCGCCTCTTCCGAATTCGTTCTTGTGTTACCACCCACTTTAGCGTTGTTTAATTTGCTGCCACACGTCGGACTCGGTTGTCCTGTCGAGGACGCCAATCTCACCCGTTGCTCCGGGGGCGGAAAAAAGGCGTGACGTCTCGTGGCGCGCGTATAGCGAAAGAAATACAGCGAGGCAGGTCGACGATAGACGGGACAACAATCGTTGTGTCATCTCCAGCGACGCCTATACGTCTATGAACACACAAAGTGGTTGACTCACCCCTGATGAGTAACGAACGTTCATTTCAACCGTCTCGCTCGTCGGCGTTAAAAAAGAAAAAGAGGAGAGTCTACGTCGCGTTGCCCTGGGCGCTTGTCGGCGCTGTGTTCAAAACGACCCAGTTGCCCTGGAAAGACACCGCAGCAACAGGTCCTTTTCAGCGTCCTCCATTCGGTTCGTTCCGCCGGAAGATAGCTCTCGATTATTGCTATTAGTGTCACCGCGACGGCGAAGAACGATGCGTTGCTTTTCACCGCTCTCCTCACGACAATGCCAATGTTTTTTGTTTATGAAGCACAGAATTCTTGCACCTCTCTTCAGAAACGTGTTGTCTTGTACCAAGTTCTACGTACGCTAACATGATATGCCCCTGAGTACGCCACGGTGGATCAATGTATTCATTGCTCAGCTGCTGAGCCCAAGGTCTTGGGATCAATCTCGGCCATGGCTGTCACAATTTGGTGGAGACAAAATGGTAGTGGCCCGTGTACTGTGCGAGGTCATTGTACGCTAAAAAACACCAGATGATCAAAATTTCCGGAGCCCTCCACTATGGTGTCCCTCAAACATGTCATGGCTTCGGGAAGTAGTACCCCGAATAATACTGTCTAATTGTTTCCAATGAGATTCTACAAAAAGCTCGAAACAACTTTAATAAACTGATCCTACTCGTATGATTAATTTATGCATTCATAAGTAGAGAAACAAGACACCTAACATAAGACCCACACAGAGAGATTGCTAATTAGAACATCTTGAGGCGCTAGCTGGTACATTTTGACAATTGCGTTCCCAAGACGGGAAGCTTACATACTCGCCGAGTTCTTAAAGCTTTGGCTATCCGATCAAGGGTTCCGTTATTCCACTCTCCCTTTACCCCCATGGTTCCTTCTGAGCAGCAGGTGAGTTAGGCACACTTTTGGTTTTAATGATTCCTAGTGTAACAAGTTGGACGTTCTGTCGAAAGAGATCTACTGAGCAGTACAGGAGCATCCTCTCTCTTATCAAGGAAGAGCCGGAGCGACTAGTTTCTCTAGTGTATCTATTCTTAACTCTTTTCAGCAGCATGCGATGTTGGACAAGTTGATTTATGCTTGAACCAAACTGTCGGTGCAAAAACCACACGAAAGGAATGAAGGACGGAAAGCCCATCTTGCTCTCCTTTATTTTTTCCATGATGTGTCTTTAACCAATACTTCGTTTGCATCAGTAATTCATATGGCGTAGCGAATCACCGCGTGGACAGATAGGAAATGCACACACTATAGCCCCTCCTTCTGTCCTTCTTTTCTGACACTGTCGTGGTGCGCTGCACTACGTGAATTGCGATTGCAAAGCAACTAACCCGGTAACGTGCCTTAACAAACTACGTTTGTCATTTTCCTTATGTTGTCTACGGCACGGGGCAGAAAATACCCTCAGATAATTATAGGAAGAGATTTCACAAGACTGGCACAGGCCAATCGTCAACACCACCTGTCCTCTCTGATGCATATTTGTCCACCAACGGGTCATCGCCGAAGAGAGGCCGTACTGCCGAATCGTTTATGTCTGGGGTGGTATTCAGGAGGTCTCATTCCTTTCGCATTGATATGATCCATAACGCTCTTTGCGATGCCTGTCATTGTGAGGAGAGGCTACACCACATCCCATGCGATTGTCCGGCATAAGAGAATAAAACAAGAAAAAAAAACAGTAAACAGGAGTTAAGGGTTCGCGCCGACGTTTCGACCAGTGGACTTGTCTTTTTCGATTCTAGAACTGGAATGTTCAACGAACTGGTATACCATGTTGCCGACGTTCAATATGGCGCACCTTGAAAATAGATGTATGTTTGTTGAAACTATTCGTAAATGTTTAAAGAAGGAAAGTGTAAATTGAAGGGCTCGTTTTTTTTGCTACACGCAATAATAATGAGAACCGCCTCGCCACGGTAACGACCCTATACGTTATGTTACCAATGCCTATGTATCGGGCCTTATACTGTGTAGGCACCCCGCCGCGGTGGTCTAGTGGCTAAGGTACTCGGCTGCTAACCCGCAGGTCGTGGGATCGAATCCAGGCTGCGGCGGCTGCGTTTCCGATTGAGACGGAAATGTTGTAGGCGCGTGGGCAGAGATTGGGCACGTTAAAAAAACCACGGGTAGTCATAATTTCCGGAGCCCTCCACCACGGCGTCTCTCATAATCATATGGTGGTTTTGAGACGTTAAGACCCACATATAAATCATCAATATTAACGAGAACTAACAGAGAGTAATGCCGAGGAAAGTATAGGACACGTTATTAGAAGTATTTGTAATGTAAACGTGAGGAGATGCCGAAAGAAGACATTGCAGCTGCAGGCAACAAAGGTGCTACTGAAGTTGTTCAGAAAAACATTCTTGGACAAGCGGCTGTGACAGTGATGTCGCGTACGGCGCAAAAGTTACGAACCATGACTGACTGTTACTGCCTGACCCCGTCCCCTTGTGTATACAGAAGTTCCACAAGTTTCACCGGTTTAACCAGTTCAAGACAACTAGTCTGCTGCCCCAAGTTCGACAAGTTCCACCAGTTTAACCAGTTCCAGACCTCTCTACCATTCCTTCTCTACTATTTGTTCTCCTATTGACTTTGAAGGAAATGCGAACATTAGCCTGGAAGCGTCTGTTCCCGCCCACTAAGTCTCGTATTTTGTTTTTAGTTTTCCCATTATGGCTGAATTTTTATCTCTTTCACCGCAAATGCAAACTGCGGCCGCATCAGTAACTCCGTACGTGCCACTCCACCAGCGGGATCGCAGCTGAAAGAAGACCCTTCAGTTTGCAGACAGAGTACGAGAGGAGTGCGTTGCACGCTTTTGTTCTCGCATGTCGCCGCGGGTCGAATATAAACTAAGGGGCGCGGTTTGACAAACTTTCACCCACCAACTCCCTCCTTCTCCGCGTCATCTCCGAGTGCTTTCGAGAGCATTAACAATGGCGTCGCTGTCTTCGCAAGATGCCAGCACGACCGCCGCAAGTTTCGGAGCCAGTCTGTGCGCTATCAGAAGGATGTGACACTTCAACGAAACACGCTGGCAACGAAGGAGTGGTAGAGTAGGAAGGGAAACAAGACGAGAAAAGCAAGAAGCGTGCAGAAACCATCATCGTTAAAGCCTGTCGACACGGTCGACCCTCAAAACCAAGACAAGATGTGACCCCAAAACACACAAGTTACCGCTGTACAGTTAATGCGGCCACTCTTGCCGCAATAGAAAACAAGACACTTCCTTCTCGCGTGTTAGCTCCAAGAGGAGCGTGCTGTATGGAAATTGAAAAAAAAAAATAAAAGCGTTGATATAAGTGTGGCAGCTTGGGCTAGTTGGTAGGCACGATGATAGTTATAGCGCGAGAACAAAACGATGACACAGAGACAAGAAGGACACGAAAGACACGAGCGCTAACTTCCAACTGAGTTTATTGCGTTGAGCACGACAATATACAGAGGAGACAGTAAGCATGTGATAAAAACCATATGGCGCAAAGAGCAGAACATGAGTAAGAGAAAAAAACACATAGACAAAGAACACAAAATACAAGGCCTGGGAGATTTAGGCGCGGAGCCTCAATTATACGCGCCCCTGGCGTGTATTTAAAACGAACACAGTTGTTCGTACAATTTCGAGCTATGAATGCTGTGGAGAGCTGTTTAAGAACGAAAGCTCACGCGTATACACCCACAACGATGCGTTGAAGATACGAGCAGCATTGTGAGAGCTATAGATTGGACCACGAATGCGTTGAAGCTCGACACAGACGCAAAAAAATATAGAACCGAAGCTTATCAGAACTCCTATCGCTAATCTGTTTAATCGATGTCTGAATAAATTGTTTAAGATAATTGCTGGCCACATGCTGCGCAGGTTGCGCATTTCACTTATTTACATATGTACGTCTCTTCCATTGCAGATAAATGTAGGACGTAGCTTGTAGTAATCGGTTTAAAGTGACGAAAGTTCGACAAATGATTCTTTAATGAAGAGATAACCCCCAAACAACACAGCTAGTTTCCTTAGAGAGCAGTGAATGCACGCGCTCTGCATATACTACTCTCCACGTACTTCGCTTTACACTTATAGACGATTGATACCGCACAGCGAACCGCGACGCAGTTGCAGTGACAAAACTTTGATGACGCTCCCTGCAGCATCTGCAGCACTGCCTTGTTTTAGGCGCCCCCACGAGAGCGTGGATGAAAACAGAAGAGTTTCGAGGACAGCGTCCTTCAGGCAGGCAGACGGCGCCAGTGGCACTTGTGCCATTGTCGTCGCGAACGCCTTTTGTTTCGACGGAGCCCTGGGGCAATTTAAGTCTCGCTTAAAGGGGACAGTCCAGAAAACGCGCCCCAATCGGGGCATCGAAGGCAGAGGACAAAGAGGAAAAGAACAGCTGCTTGTGTGCCTTCCCAGCAATTCGGGAGATAAGGAAAGAGAGAGGGGCGAAGAAGTTTTTACAGGAGGGAACGCCTAGGCAGCTTCGCATGAGAAAGAACACGCTAGTGGTTTAAATGTTCGGTTTAGTTGATAAGGGAGTCTGAAAAGTTGAGGAAGTAAAAGCGAACGTCGGTCAATTCTTATAACAATGGCTTTACTAGCGTTATTGTGGCTTAAGAGCGACGCAAGTTTGGAACTGCCGGCGTTTTTGAAGCGATTTAAGAATAGATGTGCTTCAGCAAAACAGTTTGAGTATTTGCTCCTGACTTTCAGAATGGGATAAACAAAGACACTGAAAGCAGACATTTAAACTACTTGCAGGTCTATCTAACCATAGCTAGGCGTTGTTAGACTAAAGAAAAATTGGCCTAAGCCACAGCAAGAGATATTTAGAGGGGGTATACAAGCGTCCATTTATTCGATTTTTGAACGATCTTATCGAAAGAACGGCTCAGAAGTCCCCACCTCCATAGATCAGGGAAAACAGGTGGCAGTGCCGGAAACAACAAAACAAGACATAAAGCATGTATCAGGTTTCTTGATAGGAAATAGTCCCTCGGGCAACGCTTGATCAAATTGTGTCCCTTTAACGCAACTTCCTGATGTTCCTCCGCTGCATTTTCTCCGCGTATTGGTTTAGGGCTAAGGCTGGTCCCGCCACGTAGTTCAAGGTAACGGCCGAGCGAAATGAGCAAGGAGGAAACCCCAACAAACACACACACACACACACACACATACACACACACACAAACACGCACACACATACACACACACACACACACACGTACACACACACACACACACACAAACACACACACACAAACACACACACACACACACACACACAAACACGCACACACACACACACACACACGTACACACACACACGTACACACACACACAAACAACACACACACACACACACACACACACAAACACACACACACACACACAAACACACACACTCACTCACTCACTCACTCACTCACTCACTCACAGCTTCATCCCCAGCGAACATCTGCGTTGTTTGGCATGTGCATCTTCCTTTTATTTCGGCATCCAAAGGAATGCTCTTCAGCGTACGATCTTTCTGACACAGCAATGACCCCGTGTGCCGTTAGCCATTGCGACGAATAGCCTGTCATCTTTCGACGTTGAAGCCGCAACGAATGCGGGACGTCCCTCCTTTCATCTGCGGCCAACGTGGCTGCGGAATGTTAGCGAACATACTTGTTTGGCGCAATGCACTGGGCAAAGAAACGCACCCGGGACACGGCGATACGGTAGTCAATGCGGGAAAGCCCTCTTTCAAAGCTTCGAAGACAAATGAATAAATAAAAGGGGCACCGGAACACTCTGCATACTGGGCTTCCTACCAAGCTAGTGAAAAAAAGAGGACATGTAAAGAACGAGACCTAAATTGAAACATGCAAGGAATGTAAATTCTTTCGCGTTGCACTTGCTAAGAGTGTGCAGCATTGAAAGAATACAGAAACAGGAATGTGAGTGCTTTATCCGAAAGCAATATATATCAAGACGTTTGACTATTGGTTGGTCGCAAATCATATAGACGTTCTTTCAAGAATTGATACTTGCGAACGTTAAGCTCAAATCCGGGCACTTACAAACGCCGATGCTAACGAGGCAGTTAGGATCTCATAGATCCTGTATATATGTTATGAGTAATGTAGTTCACGTAACGTATAATTATTCAAATTAGGGTTAATAATCAGCTCCAGATTGCACTGTGATATAAACTTTATGGAACAGAAATCTGCATTTTATCCTATCACATAGTTTCGCTAACGTGTAAACATCCTGCACGAGGGCTTCTATATGAGCTAGCTGGTGTTTCATCAATCGCCATAACACATCGCGAAAACTCAAATACAAAGGCACGATGACGTACAACACATGATTCGTCTTTGTGTCTTTGCACTACGATCTGACGATCTGTGTAAAGATCGTGAAATGTTACAGATTTTTCTTCTGTAACATCTGCAGAGGGTTTACAATGTATCGGTGCGGAAGCTACGATATAAGATATGTGGTTCTGCGGATTACTCGCTTGTGGCTAGGGTTGTCGCGAACGATGCTTGAAACGAGTAAACGTACTAGCGAACTGCGTACTGTATATCCGCGCGGTATCTGTGGCTCGCTACATGTTGCACTGACTCAATGAAAATACGAAAAAAAGAGTTCGTAGAGAATCTAGGTCATAGCCTAAATAAAAAGCTGCTAGTCGATATATCCTCCCCTTCATGCAATGGCTTTTTCGCGTAATCTGGTTTGAGGCCAGCAAAGCACACCATGCAGGAAGACATTGAAAGAGGAGTGTGAAAGAAATGCGCTTTGGAGAAACCCGGAGCGGCGCTATTTCACCGTGAAACTGTAGAATAAAGAAAAAAAACAGAAGGGAAGGCTGGGGCTGTGGGATGGGACGCACGTGCAAGACGTAAACTTCCATTTATTTTTTTTTAAACTCGTGCTTTCGCAAAAAACGGTAAGAGGATACGGGAAGCGACACTGCATACCGAAATTCACCACCGAAGGAAAACTCGGCGCTAACGCGAGTTGGATGCTGCGCTCTGACATTCGCGGTGAAAGGGAGTTGAGGTAGAGGTATAGACGGCCATAGATCCAGATACGTTTGTAAGGAACAGCGAGCAGCGAAGAAAAGAGAGACATAGGGAAAAAATTCGGGAAACGGAATCGACGTGGATGAACACGAACAGATGTCACGCGGGAAAAAAAGGTATTGAAAAAAGAAATCGAACCTATTCGTTTCCCTAAACGGGCCCACGTTAACGTCGCCTCCAGTAATTTGAGACCAGCGAATATTATTACTTACTTTGTTTCTTTTCTTTCCTTTTTTTCCCTACAGCTGCTGTCGTCAATTCCGTGATGCAAAAACATGACCACTCCTTGCCTACATGTCAGTTGGAAAGATGGCGCTCATCTTATACCGACTCCGAGTAGTACATGGTTTTCGAGGCCTATTTTTGAAGATGCGGAAAGCACCGAGACGATGATTTCGCAAGTGCTTTTTTTTGGCGCAAGAGGAAACGATGACTTTTATTCGTGCTCGGTGCCACGCAGTGCGAGGGTTTGATTGCTGGGAATAAGTTCCTACTTGAATACACCACCGAGCTATCAAAACTGCCTCGCTTCTTTTATCCCCAACCATTTCGTTTGCCTATTTCCACTGAAGCCCGTGCGAGAGTTTGACGAGTTAGTGCTGTCAATTTTAGCTGAGCTCGAAAATATGGCCTATTACGGGTGATTTTCGCAAAACATCTCGCCGTATTTTTTTTTTCTTATTTGCGAGCACCACGTCGAACAGCGCTAAATCTTGATCTCCAGAAACGACAGTCTTTAAGTTTAATGCTCTAGCATTACTTCGCTTGTTAGTTTTTAATTCTGCTCCCTTCTCTCCAATGTATTCTCTCTCCCCTCTCCACTCTCTATCTTTCATCTCACCCATCCCCCTCCCATGTGCAGGGTAGCTTGCCTATAGGCTGGTTAACCTCCCTGCCGTTCTTTTTCTCATATTTTCCTTTTTTTCCCTTCCTTCCTTTTCTATAGACGAAGCTTATCGTGTTCCGCGTATGTTATAAGAACGTCACTACCTAAGGTAGCTTATTTTTCCGCGTAATTTTGTCACTTAATATCAAGAAACGCCGACGTCGGAACGAGGAATACACGTCACTGGGGGAAAAACGTATTCGCGGCTTTGCGCTGCGAAAAAGACAATCAGATCGGGACAAGGCAGGAAGTAAAGAAGAGGGGCGCTGTATGGTCGCTACGAACTTCGCGAACGCGCGCGTCTATCGCAAAGCGCCCGTCTTTTTAAAGCCGAAGTTTTTTTTTTTTTTTTTACGAATGTGCATGCGCCAATAAAAATGTAGTTTGCTTATGAACTTAGCCTGCATTAGCGTGGCACATATGAAAAAAATAAAAAAAGACGACACAGAGGTCAAGAAAGGTCGGCCTATATTTCATGGATAACCAACTCACCCGAGACCAAAGCTTTTGTAGTTTACTTCTATACCTTTCCACTCCGCTCCTTCTATTTGCATCTTTGTTCTCTACTGAACACATTCAAGCTAGCTTGTTTATCTTGCACGGCAGTGCGTAAAAAAGACGCTCTAATCAACAGAGCGAGGAGAGTTGGATTCTACAGGTTATTTATGTTTTGTCACCGTGCCTACAGAGGCAGTCTTCTTTGTTCTAAGTAGTGAAAACAAGAGAAAGGTACGTCCATCGTTGCTTGTGAAACACGCAGCGGCTTGGGTTGAGTTCCAATTTTGCAGCACTAGTTTTTTCGTTGTTATTTTTCAAAGAACAGTTTGACTTGGAACAAGTCGAGCTGGAGATGAAGACGCGCGCTCCATTGTTACGGCCATCTCGCGCGGAATGAAAGTAAGACGTAGGCTTAAAGAGCTAAGAAGCATAAAAATGACGCATAAAAAATTTTGAGCGTGGATGATACTACGGTCGCAAAGTTCGCGTATTCCTGCAATTATTCCGGCTCTGTGAGATTTTGAAATACGTAGTGAGAATTGCCCTGAGAAAACAAGAAAGAAAAAAAAAAACGAGAGAAAAAAGATACAGGTGACTAGTGAACTTTGGGAGAAAAAAGAAATGTGGACGCGGTGATGGCTTGAAGCGCAGAAAGAAACAAGAGCCCGAAATATCCGTGAACCGCGAACTCGTGCGGGCACATTCTCATGCAAATTATAGGCTTAACGCGCAACACGAGGCGGCCGAGTCGGACCAAATCCTAGGATGGCAATAAAACTAAGTGCAGTTAACTGCTGGCCCGCGTTCATGACTTGGGTGAATTAAGATGTCGAACGAGGGCAGGGAGCGACGGAGCCTGTCTAGCGTTCAACGCTTTAGTTGTCGTACTGTTAGATTTTTTTCTTTTTTTTAGTGCTGATGCGAAGGCGGTAGGAGAAGCCGTGGAATGCGAACAGAGAACGAGCTGTTAGATGTATGCTTCGCTGTTGTCGTATTACAATTATACTTTTAGGCAGATTTTTTTTTTTGAGCAGTCATGACTAGCTCTATAGTTTTGCATTGTAGCGATGAACTGGAGCTAATTATAGACAACCAGGTCAATTTATGAATACAATTACGTGAAGGCATTACGTAGCTGCAATCAAGCCAATTTTGCAGACGAACTCCCAAGATCGCTGTGAATGCACGTTTGCTTGCTAGGTGGTATAGCCTGTGTTCAGAAAAAGTAGGTAACGACTTAGAGTACTAGGTACTCTACTATATGGAAGGGGTTAGAGCCGTCACGTGGGCCTCACATTTGATGAGGCCATCGTCAACTGCGAAATGCACTTGAACGCTAGTCGATTTGAAAGACTTCCGACTGTTGCTTGCGATATTCTCATTTACTTCTGAGAGCTTGGTCAAGTTGCGGAGACACGGCTTTTTCTCTGGCTTTTCAATGTAACAACGTAACGTAAATAACGAAAATTCAATTTTTGGTTGGTTGATTGATTGATTGATTGATTGGTTGGTTAATACTATGAAGTGGACAAATGAATTTTGAGGTGGAACAAGTGGCAGATGAGAAATCACGGGAAAATGGCACAGTGCTTATCCAAGAATTCACCCGTTAGACCACCTTTCTCACAAAAAAATCATTTGGAATTTCGCCTGCGTTATCATTGAATCAGTTCTAAGTTTTCATAATACTACTCTAAAAACGAAGATTGACGGCCAAGTATCTGTACTAGTATTCCACTGCTTACATGTCACAATTACACATTCATAGTTAACTCATTGCATTTTTTTTTTCTAACGAGACCTATTACGGTACCGCTACTACTGAGTGCAAACAGGTATGCTACCATTAGGTATCTAATGCCAACATATACAGGTAATCTAAGTACGCGCACGCAATAGGAGCAGATAAACCGGCAAAACCTTCGATACGGCAAAAACCTTCGGGCAACTTTCCAACGAAGGTGTTCTCATTCGAAGTGGTATTCGTCAATATTTAGACTTTAACGACGAAGTCGGAGCTCACGGAAAGGATGGCCGCATGGAGATGCAGTCTTATACAGTTTTATGCACACCGTGTCGCATGCGAGTGCGTAAAAAGCGGGCGACTGATCTGGTAAGACTTCGGTGCGCCTTCGGTATCTTCCAGCGGTGCGCAGAGAGGAAACGCGAACTCCGCGATTCGACTACACGGAGCGCCCGCCTTATGATGGCAAGCACAAAGCGATGTCAACATCACAACGACGAGAGGATTCTCGTGCACGCACGTGCGCTGCGCTCACTTTGCATTTCTCAGAGGGATCTTATACGTGTTATTTGCATAAGAGTCCACGAACGGATGTTGCCCGCATCTTACTCGTCTTTTGGCTTCAACGTTTTATTCACTTATTTATTTATTTATTTATTTATGCATCTTCATGAAGGGAATGATGACGAGTGAACGAAGCTAGGTCTTAAGGTCCATACAGTCTACGTTGAAGTCACCGGCTAGTATAGTTGACCTGCGGTAAGGCATGTATAGTCCAGACGTGTCGATGCATTCATGAACTTGGCAGAGCATTGCGCAAGTGTCGGGTAATGTGAGCCGAAGCTCTGTGAAATTATTAATTGTGGGGAGGGGTAAAAATAAGATTCAGAGGGGGTCGCATGAAGCATATCATATCAGGAAGCGAGGGGGCACGCGTGTCAGTGACACATCGGGGAATATGTGGAAGTTGGAAGCTGAATAGCTTGATAAGCTTTTGTAAGTGAAAACATGTTTGACTAAGCAGTTGCCTGTGAGCGCATCTTATTTATTTATTTATTTAATTATTTCGAAGCTATATATGATTCTTAAACTTTTTTTTGACTCTCTAGGCTGTTCTCGGTACGGTTTACTCCATGTCGGCTACGACGGACAGTCAATCTGGCTTTGTTTGCAACGCGGTTAAGAAAATATTCACCTTATTTTTGAAATGATCGAACTACAACTTGATTTTTTTCAACCGCGTAGAAGTGCTGCTTGAGCGAATAAATACTATCGCGTACGAAGCACCTCACCGAGAAAGTTTTAGCCGAGATGCGCTTGCTCCATACGATGCAGGTTTGAGTGTGCACGCATAATGCCTAACGAGCGCGCAAGCTCGAGAAATATTTTATTCCGACGTTGATATGAGTATTGCAAGTCCCGGCAACGTATTTTTTCTCAACTTATACCAGGGCTGTATTTTTTCGCGGGTTTATGCATGCATCGGGATGGTTTCTTGCAAGAAGTTCATTAGGCTACGCATGATAGTTGAACTAGAAAAAAATATTCAGTATATGTTTGGGTAGCGCAGCTCTTGATGCAAAAAAAAAAAAAACTACACGCTTTTTCATACTGAAAAAAAAAAAACTTCGCTCGCCTTTGATTGCGAGTGGGGTCTCAAATGTAGCGTATAATGGGGAACAAGAGACGTTCGCAACGAGCTCCGAACATATGCAAGACTGCTGTCGGAATTTTGTAGCAGAGCCGAGTACGCTAAAACCAAGATCAAAATACCAGCCCCGCCATGTGAAACTATCATGCAGCGAATACGACATTACGCTGTAAAAAATAAACCGATACAAGGTGGACGAAAAGTGAGCAAGCGAACAAGAAAAAAAATGCACGGCTATCAGAGGGCAACGATCACAACAACATAAACAAAGAAAAGAAAGAAGAAATGACACGACATCTCCTTCGAACTAACATGGAAGTGAATTGTCACTCCCAGGAAAAGCATGGCGTCATTAAAGCAGGAAAGGGCTTAGCGATTTACCACTAATACAGGCCTATCTCTCTACTGCCTCGACGGGCCTGACGTTAAAAACAAAACAAAAAACAAGCTTTATTACAGGCCAAATTGAGGTTATAGGCTGCCGTTTACCTTATTTCTAGTAGTTCTTCTCACGTACCGCAATCTTCGCAATATAACTAACAGAAATTAGTCCCCGACTGCTGATTGCGTGCGCGAGACAATGAAATACGTTATACGTAATTGACAATGTTTTGTTTTTACGCTCAGGTATGCAACAACTGTTAACGTTGTAATCAACAAGATTTCTAAAGGATATGCGCCCTTTCAGAATGTATATAGCTCAACGGTCTGATCACCATCAGCGTAGCAATAAGTAATTTGAGGATCTGCGCATCTTCGTGGCACCAAGCTCTACGGGTTGACCACCAACCACAACCAAAAGGAGCATTAGACGAAGTTGCGGACAGAGGAAACGCCCGGTGTTGAAGTTGAGCTTTAATGATATCTGGGGTTTTACGTACCAAAACAGCGATATAATTACGTGACACGCAGCATTGTTATAGCCTTCAGAAAATCTCCACCACCAGGTGTCCTTTCGATTGCACTGACATTTCTATAAAACTTCAAGTGTCACTTTTAAGTTGCAACTCAAATTTCACCTCCATGGAAATGCGACCGCCATGGGCCGAGATTGATCCTGCGGACTTTCTGGTCACAAATGGGGTTTCGGTAACGTAGCTTGGCGTCTAACAAAATAAATGCGTTGTGACCAGACAGAGTGTGGTCCATTAAGAGAGCCCGAAGGTCGGCGTGTTCCATTGATTTTGTTCACCTGGTTTTCTTCAACTAGAACCTAAATCTAAGTACATAGGCCTGCCTCTAGCATATTCACCTTTGAAAATGCGAACACCCATGACCTCTGGGTCAGCAGCGGAGCACCATAACTGCGGGTGACTTTATTGCGATTTAGGGTATTCGCGATGCTATGCCCGGTTCACAGCCGGAAACTCTTCATGCTCGAGGCGTAATGCGACGTAGCGATTGGAGAGCTTAGAATTCGGTGCCTGATCGTATGTATCGCTCGCAACGCTGCACAATCGCAACGGCACAATCACAGCAAGCCTGAAACATTGAAAACGTGATCGTGGGTCTACGGCGAGGCTTATAGGGTTCCCTTTTAAAGCGTGGTCAGGTATTGCATACGTTATCAACCACACTTTAATACTCAGTAATCCTTCTATATAGAACATTGGCAGAAGGATTATATCGGGAGGCAAGCTGCGCTTTTAGTTTTACAACTTTTCCCCCCTATGACATACGCAGAGCGAGAATGCAGTGTTTGCGCAGGATAAAATATGCCAAGTTTGTTTTGATGTCTGAAACTCAAGCGACGTTCTCGGATAAAGCTCTTTTTTTTGTTCGTGTCGATTCGCAGGGTTAGTTCGTGTCCCAAGTGAATACGAAAGTTCGGATATTGCCACGCATCAGAAAACCGATGCTCGCTTCGCTTTAACACCCGAACCTTGTAGGATCACTCAGCTTTGAAAATTGCTCGACGTTTCATTACAGATGTTGCAAGCGTGAAGCCCGAATAAGGAAAAGAAAAGTTCGAATAGTTCTAAATGGGAATGCCAAATTCGGGGTATGGCAGCATCATTTTTAAGCTGTTCAGTTTTCATTCTTCGAGCTTTGTAACTGTATTCGTTGTATATAGTGGCATACATTTAGTTCACAAGTGCTAGTTTTTTCAAATTAAGATATGGTTCAGAACAAGAAAAAGAGCTTTGGGTAACAGTTCTGAAAAGTTCGTCTTTGAGCGTAGCCACGGGACGGCTTTAAGCTATCCCATAGTAGAGCAACTAGTACTCTAAATCGTTACCCACTTTTCCTAAACACATTAATGCTTAAAGCACAGTTCGTGTAAACTTTTGGGTTTGAAGCTGATTTAAGTTTGAAAACACCAACGTTCTTTACGTTGAAATTACATGTATGGTCTCATGTCTATACAGGAATGCTGTCGTAAACATGCAGCTATTTTTTATCTGCTATTTGCGAGCTGTTGCCTTGCACTAAAAAAGAAGTTATTACAAGAGCATCAAAATTAAAGTTCCCTTTTTCCGCCTTATTTTTGCACATTTTAGAAGAAGTTGTACTGTTGTTGCCGACTTCCATTGATGAAGCCCTCGCAGAATGTTTGTTTGACTAAATTTGACATGACATATGTGGGATATTTTGAGCTTTAGCTTACCATTTACAGCTTCTGTCAAGTTGTGTTTTCTACTCTGTCTTTCTTACGAGGTTATGTATCCATGAGGTTAATTTATGTTTAAAAGTTTACTTTAATATCATGTTTTGTTGCTTTTTCGTGTTGTACAACCTGTATCGACCTGTTAGTAACGCGATGTTCAGTCTTTTTATAATGTTATTTATGTTTAAAAGATTACTTTAATATTATGTTTTGCTGCTTTTTCGTGTTGTACAACCTGTATCAACCTCTTAGTAACGCGATGTTCAGTCTTTTTATAATGTTATTTATGTTTAGAGTGCTGATGTTTTCTTTATTCTTACATAATGTCTGTTGCTTTTCATGTTGTATATACTATCTGTATCTTTTCCTGTTTGTTTCCCCCCTATAATGATGCCCAGTAGGGCGCTGTATCTGAATAAATAAATAGATAAATAAATAAATAAATAAATAAATAAATAAATAAATAAATAAATAAATAAATAAATAAATAAATAAATAAATAAAGCACTGGCGAACACTACAATGCCTGAAAATAACTTACCACAATAGCAATTGTTTTAGAGCCTCGGCTACTGACCCGAAGGTGGTGGGTTCGATTCCGGCGGAAGCCTTTGCATTCACATGGAGCCAAAATGCCGGAGACCCATGCACTGCACGATGTGGGTGCACCCGAAAGGACACCATCTTACCGACATTTCCCGAGCCCCTAAAAACGGCACGCCTCATCGTTACGTGTGACGGTGCTAGAAAGTAAAACACCATAAATTATAATTATTCGTCGCTCGAATGCTTTTAACCCGCCAGCACACCCAGATAGAGCGAACGAAGCATCGCTGTTTTGTTTCCGAGAATAGTTTCACCGCGCGGGGGGTGCTAACCTGGACACCGTCCAATTCCGCCGTCTTGTCACCTTTTCGCAATGGCGGCCCTTTGAGCCGAGAGAAGTTGTAGCAGTGTAGCAACAGTCAACTCAAAAGAGTTGACTGTTGGCCGGGTTGGTGCCTTCACAGAGAAACCATCGTGAGGGCACAGCTAAACAGTACACACACACAAAACAGACGAGGACAGGTGCAAACTACCAACTGGCTTTATTAAAGGAAGATTTGCACCTTTAAACGTCAACACCCACACATTCATGCATCAACACCCGCCCAGTTGGTAGTTTGCTTCTGTCCTCGTCTATTTTTTTTTACCCTGTGTGCTGTGTTTAGTTGCACCCTCACGATGGTTTCTATGTTGTAGCAGTGTTCCAGGCAAATCGCAATTGACCAATGGCAAAATTCGAAATGGCCGCATTAGCACCCATGTTCTAAATACTTCACCACACCAATAACCAGTGCTGAACTTAGGTTCTGTTGGTGTCTCGTAGTGAAGATAATAATAACCTGAGTGGACGAGGACAAAAGAAAATAAAGAAGAGAGCACAACATGAGTGCTAACTTTCAACAAGTGGTTCATTTGTTCAACGTACGCTTCTCTCCGCCGATCAGCCACTTGTTGAAGTTAAGCGCTTATGTTACGTTTCTCCGCGTCTCATGACTCGAATTGAGCAATTTACAGTTTTAGTGCATCATCACGTTTTCCCGCGTTCTGTGACGTCGTAGAAGTATAATTCAACAGAATATTGATACCATAGTTTTGATTCTAATCTTATTTCGATGTAAGGTATGTTTTGATGAGCGATTGCGTCCCTAGTTCGGAGTTTATCGACGTTTGAAGACGCTATCGCCACGTGGCGGGCTTTTACAGCGGAAATACTGAGATGAAAACACGAAATAAAAAATAAACAGGCATAACGTGCCCACATGTGAGTATACAGAGTGCTTTTATTAACTTGCGCAAAGTTCCAAAAACAAACAAACAAACAAACAAATAAAGAAAAATATCTGTGCGCTACGTGTGTCGAGCTAGCCCAGTACTGTTGCGAGCCAAATGCACAGCGTCAAGTTATTTATGTCACGCCACCACGACGAGTAATTAAGAACGATTGTTTCATTGATTTTGAAAATAGTGAATATAACGAGAAATTTTGGATACTACAGTTCCAGTGCTTCTCCAGAGGGGTCGCATCATTCCAAATATTCTAGACAACTGCCCCGTTTAATTTTTGTTTTCAGCGTTCCTTCACATACGGCGCAACTTAAACAAAATTAATGCTTGGCGCAATTTAACCGTCACAACCTGTATGTACGCATCGTCAAAACGTCCGATGATAAACGAGGGTGATTTCGTTTGTGCGTTTATTGCGTTTCAAGCGTGGTACTTTTGCGCGTTAGAAGAGCGTGCGCAGAGTTTACCGATACGACTCCGAAATATCTGTCAGTGCTTCTTAAGGAAAACAGACCCGAAAGCAACTTGTCTTCCTTTCGGAACGTCGTTGAGAAGCCGTTTATTACGAGGGAGAGAACAAAAACAAATAGAAAACACTATAATAAAAGGAGCAATTCGAAAATGACGGTGTCATTTGGGAAATTGCGGACAACTCGGCCCCCTCGAGAACTGTGTCCGTCAGCCAGGGGGGAACAATCGAACGGAACGGTCGAAGAACAAGGAGGACGAGGTGGCCTCCCCCGAGAAGTGGAAGCAAAACTAACACGATGGAAGGCTTCGAGATAAGGATACGCCCCGCTAACGATATAGCCCCCCTCCCCCCCCCCCCCACCAATGTTGGCAGTACACTATCGTAAAGAAAAGCCCACTATCGCCACCTATAAACACAACGTCAATAAACTAAACGCTACCCTGATGTCCCCCCAAAACACCCATAAAAGAAACGAGGTGAAGGGGAAAAAAAAAGAGCGAAATAACGTCGGAGAAAGAGAAATAAAGATTACCGCGTCCGGCGGAACGTACGAGAAGTGCTGTGTGGTGACGCGATAAGCAAAACTCTTAAGGACATATACGGTGTGTGTAACACGCACATACGAGATGCCTATAGCGCGCGTGCGCGTTGTCTTTCTTTCATTTGATTCATTGATTCTTTCTCTCGTTCGCTGTTGATAGCTGGGAGCCGAATGAAATTCTCATCTGTACACTTTTCGAGCAACGTCGCAATCGCGAATCTTTCGTGTAATGTTCGTCGCTAGTTCGCCACACTTTTTGTTTGTTTGTTTGTTTTCTTTCCGAAGTAACTGTGTCCCACATCAGTTCTCCCGAGTAGAGGCACGTGCACGACATCGCCTGAGATGTCGGCGAGAAGTGAGGTTGTTTGCGTTCCCCTCGAATGATTGCACCGTGTTAACGACGTGTCGCATTTGGTACTGCGGTC